>NC_073719.1:1657610-1771360 GCF_023634085.1 Falco cherrug
TTGTAAATCTGGATGTTCTTGCTACTTAATAGAAGTCTAATCCCATTCTCCCCATTCCCCTTCTCCTCCTAAACTGTCAAAATTTTGGTTTCATACACTAGGAACAAATTTATTTTATTTTATTTTTTAAATCTGAATTGCAGTTTCTGCTTGGGCAGCACTGAGAAACCTATGTAACAGGTCACAGCAGCTCTGCCCAACACTGAAGAAACCAGGGAAAAGAATTACTTCAGTCACTGACAGAGATAACCAATTTTGTGTTGTCTGGCTGTAATCGTTAAGGCAGCTTTAAAAATGGCCTTGCATGTATTTTCA
Organism: Falco cherrug; assembly: GCF_023634085.1. Classification (NCBI taxonomy): domain Eukaryota; kingdom Metazoa; phylum Chordata; class Aves; order Falconiformes; family Falconidae; genus Falco; species Falco cherrug. The sequence continues at coordinate 1,657,926 of NC_073719.1, forward strand.
CTTTTCACATTTACCAACCATTTCCTTTATGAAACAAGTCTAGTACCTAAACCAGCTGGGGAGGAATCCAGGGGACATGGTTAGCACTGCGTTTTTTACACATCTTAAGTTCATGTTTCTTGTCTGGGCCACTGTCTTTACACATTTTATAATACACGGTTTTACTGAGAGGAAGAAGTAGACAATAAGGAGAGATATCTCCTAATCTGTCTAGAAGAGGCAAGGGAATCTTTGGCGGCAGGCTGGCCAGCTTGGTGAGGCAAGCTTTAAACTGAAGGACTTGGGGGGAGGAGTCCAATGTGGCAATGCTCACGCCATTGCATCCAACTGAGGAATAAGCCATCCCAACCAGAGCAGTGATATATGTTCCTTAGCTGCCTCCCAAGATGAGTATCAGAAGGCCAGCCACATCAGGGGGGTGTGTCACTATGGTGGATCCTCTCACATCCCTCATGGGAAACCTGCATGCTCGATTACCTCTCTGAAATGCCCGTATACCAATGCACACAGCAGAGTTATTGATCTGTGTGTGGTTGCAGGGCCGTGATCTCATTGCAATTACAGAGACATGGTGGGATAGCTTGCATAACTGGAATGCTGTCATGGATGGCTATGTACTTTTTTAGGAAAGACAGGCCAGCAAGGTGAGGTGGTGGAGTTGCTCTTTATGTGAGGGAGCGACTGGAATGTATCGAGCTCTCCCTTGGGGTGGATGCAGAACGAGTCAGGAGCTTATGGGTAAAGATTAAGGGGTAGGCTAACATGGGGGACACTGTTGTGGGTGTTTGCTACAGGCCACCTGATCAGGAAGAGGAAGTTGATGAGGCCTTCTACAGACAATTGGAGGTAGCCTCACAATCACAGGCTCTGGTTCTCATGGGGGACTTCAACCTCCCTGATCAGTTTATCACCTAGCAAGACTCAGAGGGAAAAGACAATAACAGAGGATGGAGGTTTAGTCCTACTTTTGCCATGGATTTATTTAATGCACTTTGGCAGATAACTAACTTCCCTAGTTGCAAATTTGAGGATGTAACAGCTTTTTTGCAAAATATTGATGGATAGCACAAGTAAGCACAAAATCTGTAGCTGATGTAAAAGCAAAACTTTGTCATATTCAGCTAGACTTTTCTCGCATATATCAATGTTGATCCTGACCCAGGTGAAAGCTGCATTCATCCAAAGTCATATTCATCTAAAGCCAGAAAAGTAGCCCTTTTTTTAGGGTGGGAGACAGGAAAGAAGTATTATATTTTATGCTGTTGTGCAAGTTCTTGGGGTAGCACTTAAGTAGAAATATGAATGTGCTGAGAACAGCCTTCCTCAATAAAGCAAGGACTGCTTAAATCAGCGGGCATTCGAAACCTCTGGGGACAGAGCCTGTCCCTCTCTGGTTTCCAGTCCATTTCCAAGGGTTTTGGCGAAGCAGCAGGATGGCATTTGGGGCCTTTGAGAAATTGATTCTAAAGGTGTAAGGGGATTATTTTAGAGCAAAAAGGAGGAGACCCTATTAAAGTAGCACTGAAATGGAAAGGAAACTGAAAAAATGGAGATGTGTTAGGCTGAGCGCTGTTTGAAGTGAGACAGTTTCCTTGAGATATTGTTTTTTATACCATACTTAATCTAAATCAGATCCTTAAAAACACAAAATCAACCCCTCGAAAAAAAACCAAATAAAAAATATATAAAGGGTTATTTTAGGACTGAGAATAGCAGCCAGGATTTTCTTTTGGCACATTCTGCTTCCCCAAAATACTAGTGCTTGCTTGTAGGAGAGACATCTTGGCAGTAATGGATAGCATTTTCTTTCAAGTTCATTTATAAGGTTAAAATCAGAAGGCTTGTGAGTTTTGGATGTTTTTTTTTCTACTTTCTAAATTTGTTTTAGCATGAAAGAGGTGTTCTGGAAAGAAAACAATGGAGGTAAAAATTACATATGGGAAATTTTAGGGATGGAGCCACTTGAAAAATTGCCAGCTTTCAGCTTCAAATTCATAGCTATTTTAGAAATTTCAAACACCTTCTTAAACATATTTTTATTCACAGTCATCCCATTGTGCTTTCATAGTCCTCCAAAGAAGCGGGGTGGGGAGGTGGAAGGATGGTAGATCAGAGATTTTCTCTCAGTTTGAGAAAAATAAGGTAATCTATTTGGTCAATTTTATAGAGATTAGAATTTATGAAACTCACAATTCGAAAAATCAGTTATCAATTGAGAACCATACTGAAAATGTAAACCGGCTAGTCCTTTCCAGGGTGTAGCCACAAGAGCTGTTTCTACAGGGACATCTGGAGTACTCCCTTCCACTCCTCCAGAGGTGCAAAGCCTCAACCATGACCTTCTGAGCTGACTGAAATTATGGCCTTTGATATATCAGAACAGTTCCTTCAGGAAAAAAAGACAGCAACAAAGCAACAACAAAAAACTGATCCATCAGACTCAGAGCATAAATATTTGTCTTTGTCATCGAGGCTGCTAGATTAGTTCAGCTTCCATAATATATTTAATTATTGTCTTTAATGGGACAGCCATTAAGTGAACTAGCTACTTTCTGTAAACATGATGAGAAGGAACTGCATTGTTTGCACCAGCCTGCCACCTTCTGAACCAAAATCATGTACCTATCTCAGTGATGTTCCTCTCTTTGCAGAAGAGACGCTGTTATGAGCTGGAGGATGAGAATGATTCCAGCACTATCTATTCCACTACTGTGCTCCGCTATCAGTGGGAGATAAGAGCTGGAAAGAAACCGTGGCCTTTGCCCCACTTTTCCCTCTTTTTGAGCCTACTGGTACCATTGTCTGTGCAATTTGTGAATTCTGTAATGAGGAACACTTGGAAGGTTGGGATCAAGCTGAAGATTTAGGTTTATTTTTATAATGACAAACCAGATGTGTTAATGAAGTGCTCTTTCCCTGCTTGTCTCCATGGCTGAAGAGGAACTTATTCCACTGAACCACCCAAAGATCCCATGCTGTTTGGAGGTGCTGTCATTTTCTAGTGAAATAATTTGGCAGAGTTAAATATTACCAAAAGAGAGCTGGAATATGTAACCAACATCTAAATCAAGACCCAAATCCATAAAACTCTTTGAAACACTTTTTGCTCAGAATTTCTTTTTCAATAAATATTTTAAACTTTAAGGGAGGGGAGACTCTAGATCTCAAAAGAACCCAGACTTGACCTAAATCCCAGTACACCACTCAAATGACTTATGACTTGTGGCACTTGTTTTTTCCCTCTCTTCAAGTGTTCTTTCTCCTTGTTTGTGTTCTTTTCTTTTCCTGCAGGTTTTTTTCCCCATTTATTATGCTCCTAGAATAAGAAGGGAGAAAATGTTCAACTCCTAGAAAGGGTTTTGACCCAGTGATTGCTAGGTGATTAGATGTTTTGATGATGGGAGGTTATATAAACTGATAGTGAAAGCAGTCACCAAAATACAGCACAAGCAAGTGTGAAAATATGTGGGTGATAAGCCTCTAATTTTATTATCTTCATCTTTACACATGAGGCTGTGAGTTTACAGCTTGCATTGATACTATCAAGATGCCTGCTGTATGAGGATGAGAGGTGCTGGAAAAATGTAAGACTATCTTCAGAAATAATTCCTTAAGTTGTCCTTAGCTATCAGTTACAGCAAGCCGACCATTAGAGCTCCTAATAAGGGTGGTGAAAACTGGAGAAAAAGAGCTTCTTGAAATGATGCCCTGTGCCCCAACGTGTTCTCAAACACGCTGGTAGAAAACAACTTTTCAGAAATCTCTCTCTTGTTTTTTCCATGTATGGCTTGTTCATCCTTAATTCACCATTTAGGAAGCAGGAAGCCACGAGGCAGAAAGAACACCACAATGCAAGTCTGCTATTTCCTGCTGAGTAGCAACAGGCTGCGGAGTGGACATACAGCTTTTTCTGGATGTGGCAAAAGGTTTCTTTCAGCCCCTAATTTGCAGTGTCAGAGTAACCCATTATCAAGACAATTAAATTTAAAGAGACTGCAATAAATGCTAGCATGCAGAAGACATCAAGCATCATTAAAATTTAAATGGAAGCAAAGCTTAATGAGGTAAAAGGAAAAAATACAAATACCCAGAATCCTTTTGGGTTTTCTGCCCCCTGCCCCCTTTACTTGCTTTGCCTGAGCCAGCAACTACTGTATTGAAAATTATAATTTGCAAGCTGCATTATTGTTTGATGTTCCTTGCAGCACCTAAAAAGACATAATGCTTTAGTGTAGGTTTGCAATGAGTGTATAAAGTTATACTTGTCGTAATCTTAGACTAAAGCTGGAAATGCTTTTGCTTTCTCAAGGTCTAAAGTTTCTGGTAGGAGTATAGATAATCTGGTTTTGCTCGTCCAAACCAGACAATAGGGGCCAAATGCAAACGTATCTACAGCTTTGCACTAATCACTAGACAGCAGTGTGCTCTGAAGCAGCAATGTCCCAGATTCCCTGCTTCCTGAGGATAGAAAGGAGAATGAAGCAGGGAAGCACAAAAAAAAAAGAAAAAAAAAAAAAAGAAAAAAAAAAAAGACTGAGAGGGGAGCAGCAGCCATTGTGCCTAGCAAGCCAGGAGGATGAAACCACAATGCCTCTGGTAGCAACGTGGTTAGTAAATGTAATGTTTGTATAGGAGGAAATAGCTCAATAAGGCAGTGGGCTGACTTCCTAGGTCCTTCAAGGCTACCTGCTACAAAGCATCTGCAGTTCAGCTGGTACCATTATGATACAGGTCGGTAAAGCCCCCTGGAGAGAGAGTTGCTCTGTTCATCTCTATCTTGCAGTGAGGTTGAGGCCAAGCCTGGATTATGCAAAGGCTGAGATGGTGTGAGTCCAGCTTCCTTTTACCTTTTTAAAATATTTTTTTAGTCATCAAGTCAACACATTTTTTCTGGAGGAAAAAACAGACCAGTACAGTTTGTTGCATAACACTATCTTGGGCTTGACTTAATAATTCCTCCCCTTGCACACAGCTGCAGCTTTTTTGGAAGCATCGTCATTCCAACCTAAGGCCAATACAGAAGCAGTCAAACAGCAGAAATATTTATCACAAGCCATGTGATCCCTTGGTTGTGGAGGATCAGGTTAGAGATCACTTAAGCAAACTTGACACCCACAAATCCATGGGGCCCGATGGGATGTACCCCCGAGTGCTGAGGGAGCTGGCAGATGTTATTGCCAAGCCACTCACCATCACTTTTGAAAGGTCACGGCGGACAGAGTGCCTAAGGACTGGAGGAAAGCCAATGTCACTCCAGTCTTCAAATAGGGCAAGAAGGAGGACCCAGGAAACTACCTGGTCAGCCTTACCTCCATCCCTGGAGGTCATCTCGAAGCACATGGAGGAAAAGGTCATCAGGAACAGTCAACATGGATTCACCAAGGGGAAGTCATGCCTGTCCAACCTGATAGCCTTCTATGATGGAATGACTGGCTGGGTAGACAAGGGGAGAGTGGTAGATGTTGTCTACCTTGACCTCAGCAAAGCTTTTGACACTGCCTCCCATAACATCCTGACAGGTAAGCTCAGGAAGTGTGGGTTAGATGAGTGGACAGTGAGGTGGATCGAGAACTGGCTGAATGGCAGAGCTCAGAGGGCTGTGATCAGTGGTGCAGTCTAGCTGGAGGCCTGTAGCTCGTGGTGATCCCCAGGGGTCAGTACTGGGTCCAGTCCTGTTCAACTTATTCATCAGTGACCTGGATGAAGGGACAGAGTGTACCCTCAGTAATTTTGCTGATGATACAAAGCTGGGAGGAGCAGTTGATACGCCAGAAGGCTGTGCTGCCATTCAGCGAGACCTGGACAGGCTGGAGAGTTGGGCAGAGAGGAACCTCATGAAGTTCAACAAAGGCAAGTGTAAGGTCTTGCCCCTGGGGAGGGACAGCCCCACGCACCAGTACAGGCTGGGGGTTGACCTGCTGGAAGGCAGCTCTGTGGAGAAGGACCTGGGAGTGCTGGTGGACAGAAAGTTGCCCATGGACCAGCTGTGTGACCCGGTGTGCAAGAAGGCCAATGGGATGCTGGGGTGCATTAGGAGGAGCGTGGCCAGCAGACCGAGGGAGGTGATCCTCCCCCTCTGCTCTGCCCTGCCCTGGTGAGGCCGCACCTGCAGTGCTGTGTCCAGTGCTGGGCTCCCCAGTTCAAGAGAGAGGGAACTACTGGAGAGGGTCCAGTGGAGGTCTACAAAGAGTATGAGGGGACTGGAGCATCTGCCTTATGAGGAAAGGCTGAGAGAGCTGGGCCTGTTTAGCCTGGAGAGGAGAAGACTGAGAGGGCATCTTATCAATGTCTACAAATATCTTAAGGGTGATTGTCAAGAGGACGGGGCCAGGCTCTTTTCAGTAGTGCCCAGCGATGGGACAAGGGGCAATGGGCACAAACTGCAATACAAGTTCCATCTGAATATGAGGAAAAACTTCTTTACTTTGAGAGTGACAGAGCACTGGAACAGGCTGCCCAGAGAGGTTGCGGCATCTCCTGCTCTGGAGACATTCAAAACCTGCCTGAACGTGATCCTGTGCAACCTGCTCTAGGTAAACCTGCTTTAGCAGGGGGTTGGGCTAGATGGTCTCCAGAGGGCCCTTCCAACCCTGACCATGCTGTGATTCTTTGATCCAGTTAAAGTGCCAGGACACAGCCCTTAAACTAGCCAAATAGTCTCAGTCAGATATATGATGGATTTTTGGGTTTGTTTTGGGTTTTTTGTTTGGTTTTTTTGTCATTTAAAATCAAAAGGCTTTGGTCTTCAATGGTTACTCTAGACGTGAATTCTTTACCTTTGCGCTAGAGAACAGAAAAACCTGACCCCTGGAAAAAGCTGTCTGAGCTACAAATATATCTGCAAACCTGCACTGCAGGTTGCAATTCAGCCCTACCTAATACCATTCACTGTCCATAGTTTTAGTGACAAAAATCACGTTTTAAAAAACACAAAGATTTTAGAGGTATTTTTCCTCTTCTCTCTCCTGTGATGTGGACCTTGGCCTACCACATTGGAAATTTCCATTCTGATCCCAGTTCTGAGGGGATTTTGATGGCCAACCTTGTGCATTAATTTTTTAAAAAGGCTTTCAAAAGCAGCAAGGTGACCTCAGAGCTTCAGAGTGATTTCCAAGCAATATCTGCACCAAAGGGGAGCTCTGGGGTACAAATGCCTGTGCTCATTTAGAGCCAGGAGATATGCACACACAGCAGCAAACCCAGCTGTCCTGTCTCCCCATCTGGAATTGGTGTTTGCACCACTTCACTGTACTCTGCTGGACAATCAAAAGAACGGGGCTTTGAAAGCTTCCGGTATCTGAGCCTTCTCTAAAAATGATACCCTTCAGCTTTTGCCTTTGCTTTTATTATTGGTTCTATTCTCTGTCATGTCTGTTTTATGTCCTCTAGGGACCAGACGCTGTTCCTTATTAAGAGCTTGTACAATGTATAAAACAGCAGGGTGCTAATCTAGTGCACTCTAGGATCAAGCAAACAAGATGAAGAAATCAATTTTGTCAAAATATGTCAACAGAAGCTTCACTGAGTAGCCCCTCTCACTACTGTAAAGGTACTGTGCCTGATATATGAGATTACAAATGAATCTTTCATTGTTTTTGTCAAATAGGTTCCTTTTGTTTCCTTGCTCTATCCCATTTATTTTTAATTGCAGATACAGTGTCAATTTAATCCAATATGGGGAAGGATTAGTAGAGTATAACCTGCAACAACTGCACAGGTAGAGCACTCTTAAGGATCATTAGCTGGGCTGCAGTTAAATGGAGGCCAAGGATTTGAATAAGCTCCAGACTGAGTTTTCCTTTTACCTTTAGAGTTGTTCTCATTGGCAAACTATTCTACACTGTCTAAAAATGTAAATCTTCAGGTCTGCAGCTGCCCAAAAAAGACCTTTCACTGACACAGTGTTGTCTTTAGACTGAGAAAAATGCAAAGTTGCAGGATGCAGGTCACTGAATTTTTCATTTTCCTGGGTTTCCCGAAAGAATATTTGCCTTCAAATATAAAAGTACAGGGGGAAAAAAGAAAAAAATCTACATTGCTACACTGTTGGAAGAAGGGTTCGCCGGAGTCAAGAAGACGCTCAATATGAGTTATGCATCTTGCTCAACTTTATTAGTTTCTAACACTACTTATATAGAACCGATACACATGCATATTCGTAAAGCAGAAATATAATTGGTTAGTAGTCTCTAAACGCGCACGGTTCTCACACCCCTAATTATCATGACTAAAATAAGCATTCTATCCATGTGTTGCTGTGCTTCAGCCTTGTAGTTTGTTACTCCCTATATTCCCATACTGCTCCCTATCTTTCTTGGCCCTGCACCTGCTTTCCCAGCAGCTGTATCTTGTTACAGCCACGGCCTGTTGGCACAACATAATTACTTGGTCTCAGGATTCAAGAATAGCTCAAGGCTACCTTTCTTGTTAACTTCAGCACAGCAACTTCAGTACAATTCTGATTACAGGCCTATTCTAATACCAGGCCTGGATTGTGCAGATCTTCAGAGATTCTAAGGCCATGCTTCTGCAGCCATTCTTCTACACTACATGGTTGTGTTGTAACAGTGAATATAACTTTTGTTGTGTCCCAATGCCTTTGAGCAAGATCTCCAAACTTTTCTTCAGTGAACTTAAGCGAAGGGCCGTTGCCCTTTTTAGACCCAATGTATCTATAAGAGACTCAGTCAAGTTTTCTGTTATCTGACCCTTCTGTGACAATTTCATCTAAATAATTACTGAGGAGCAGGGGTGGGGTGGGGGTAGAGCAATCAGCCATTTTATAACATGGTGGAGAACAAAAAGGAAAGAGCTTGATTTTTCACTGTGTTTTGGCCACACCCTTTGCCAAGGTTGAGATTGTGATGCCAACACTTAGAAAAAGTTTGTGGTCATCCAGACCATCCAGGTTTGTTTTTTGGACAATTTTTAAAAAGTAAAAGAGGAAGAGTTGAGTACTTTACTGCTTCTTCATTACCTGTACAGGTCTCTTTGGTTTTAAAAGAGTTTTAATGAAAATATTGTGTGCTACAGTACTCAAACTGAATGTGCTTTTGATGCAAATAACTGAAGGAAGTTTCTCCTTTCTTATGCAAATGAGATCTAAAGAATCTCTACAGATAATATGGTAAAGTTCTGTGTCGATGTGCTGATTATTTTTACACTTCATTCTTAGCTTTGTAGTGATTTAAAGAATCACTTTACCAATATACGAGTGAGCGGAGGTTATCTTTATTCGGCAGCGCTGGGTGCATGGGGGATCACTCCACCAAAGTCATGCACACCAAGGGAACCTTTCAGCCCCCTCTTTATACAAGTCACTCATGTCTATTCATTAACTTTCCGGGAACTCATTAACATATCTTGTACCTGGACAATTAGCACATTCCCATTCAAGGATTTAGTATATCTTCAAGTTAACAATATTAGCATATCTTGTGCCTGGACAATTAGCACACTCCCTATGTCACCCATTTAAGGATTTAGTACATCCTCAAGTTAACAATAACAATAAGGGTCTCCTCAGATAAACATGAGCACACTGTTCTTTAAATAAATCATATATGGCCCATTACTCAGTAGGGCAATCCTCACTACTATACTTTTTGCTAAAAATAAAAAATCGTGTTGTGGAAAGTTGTAGCTAATGTATATAAACAAAAATGTGTTTGGCCTTTTAAAGGGGGAAACTGAAGGATGGAGCTGGGGGTTTGTTGTCTTTTGAGGGGTATCTGAGACATTTTTGAAAATTTAAGCTTGTTGTTTCATGTTAATTTTTTTAAACTTACATCAGCAAGAGGAATGGAGGGAAAAAAAGAACATACTTTTTTACCAACCTGTGTGGCAGGGAAATGAGCACTAAATTTAACTCTGTAGACATCAATTATAATAGGTTTCTGTGTGGTACTACAACACATAGATGCCTCAAACACAGATGCTGACAGTTTTGGATGGAAGCTGCAAAATGAGTTGGTCTCATGTTGTAACATTTTACAGTTTTATAGGGTGAAACTCCAGATTTCAATTTCAGTCACTGTGTATCTATGCAAAGTCTTGGATGGTGAAATAATTTTACTCATGGAATTCAGAACCAGAGGTTTTGCTGCATTTTGAAAGCACTTTGGGACAGCTTGGGATTTTCATTTTACCAGCCTAATTCTTTAATAGGGATTAACCACTGTACACTTGTGATTTTGCAGTGGCAACACTGAGACTTATACAACTTAGTTATAAAGTCTCAGCCCCTAATGGTGGCCTAGCAAAACTGAAATTGTATACTAACACCCAGGGCTCTGAGTAGACCCTCTGGAATATTTAGGAGAAAGATCAGAGGTGAAGGAGAGGAAAGGGGATAACAGTTAAGCATCACTCTCCTCTTCCCTCCCCCATTCCCCAATAAAGATAAAAGCTCTGTTTAAATATTATCATAGAAATAGGTTGCCCTGCAGCTGCTCCACTCCAGATATATTAACAGCTCTGGGATTCAAGAAACCATTGGAGAAGCATAAGCTTAAAGCCAGCAGAATGACCGCAATGGACTTTTTCATTAACAACAGGACCACAGAGGAAGGATTTACTCAGGCGGAACAATTAAAAAGCATGGGGCTGCAATAAAAGGGAATGAGACCAACTCTTTCTTTGTCTCGGTCTTTAGGACTCTTTCTCCCTTTCTCTCACTTTCCCCCCCTCCTTCTCCCTTTTGTGTTGTTGTTCTAATCCAGGGCTCCCCACCGGAGCATTGCGTCTTGCCTTGAGTTAGCATTTCCATTCCCCGAGGAGGGCTGCTGTTGTGATGGCAAAGGGGTGATAAATATTAACAGAAGCACTTTTACAGAGTGCTGATTTTTCTGTTTGTAAAGCGCTCGCATGCACAAAAGATGCCAAGTGAGAGAAAATAGCTACATCTTGATGGGAGACAAGCTAACCTGGAGACGCACACTTACTTAACATACTTTACAGGGGTGCTCTGTAGTAGTATCACACTGGGAGTTGCATGGCAGAGCAGGAGGGGGGAAAGGGGAGGAGTAGCACAGGGTAGATAGGATGTTTGATTTGGGGTTAAGGCTATAGATCACGTTTTGGAGCTTTGGCACACAGAACCATTATCCCTTCCTTTCATGACTATGTGCATCTCACTTTCTTGCTTTTTGCCTCAGTTTACCAGCATCAGTGTGGTTCATCAAGTGGGGATAGACATCTGAGGCAAAGGGAACTTGATTCCCTGAATATCAGTCACACTTCAATGGTGCGTTCCCCTTTACAGAGCAGTTCAGCTCATTTCTGAATCCCCAGATTATTATGCATGGGATTTGAGATGTAGGGTGCCCATAGGTGATTAATTAGAAGCTGGAGTGGTGCCAGTGCTGTGGGGTCTATATATGGAAATTAATATGAGCAAACTAGAGCCTTGTCCCAAATCTCCTCAGGATGTTTCTGTCCCACACCATGAGCCCTAACACAGCTCTATCAGGACATGTGTATCATCACACAGCCTGAGTGAAGAAAGACAAAAGAGAGTGGGATCTTGGCCTCACACTGGGTGTGCTCATCTTCAGGGAATTACTTTGCTGCACAGGCTGTTACTTTTTTAATAAAAATAGTAGATTATGTGGTATTGGAATAAAAATGATAAATATGAGCAACACATCCACATTTGATGAATTGTAGGGCTAAATGTTCTCATGCATATGTTTGAACCACTTCCTGAGTCACACATTCCTGGCAACATCAACTTTTGGGATCTCTGTTATTCATGACCATACTGTATTTGCAGCATTTTTAGCTGAATGGGCAAAGTAAAGCCACGGACATTTTCTAGGAGAAAGGTCAGTGCATTCCCCATATTGTAGATTCAGGAAAAAGTAACAAACATGTTCGTGCCAGTGATGGATGTGCAGAAACTTGGGAGAGGTCTAGTTTGCTTACGATTATAACTATGCTAAGGATTTGATCTAAGGATATTGCATTACAAGAGTGTACCAGGCTGCCACAAACTTTGGATTAGTTTGAAAGCCTGTGACCGATTTTTTTATTATAGTACCGAATTGTGGTTTCTTTCTGCAGTTACTATTGTAAACCAATAGATTATATAATGGGGGAAATATTGATTATTTTTTTTTACGTGTATGAAGTTGGAGGAGTGAAAGAACAAATTCAGAGCAAGCACTATATCATTGAAAGGTCACAGCCAGCAAATTTGCTTTAGGATCCTCAGTGGCTATACATAGCACATTTCTTCAGAGGTTCTTGGAGAACATTGTGTAGGTAGATGTTTGAAAGGAGATGGGTATGTCTGACAATCAGAGTCCTTTGGCTTTCAAGGTGTCCTAAAAAGAGAAGCCAGGGTGCCAGACTCTGGGCTTCAAACTGCAGATCATGCGGTTATGAGATGCTGCAAAAGACATCTAAACACCCTGCTCAGAAGGAGTTTCAACCCTTGACAAACAGCAAGCACTCTGAGCCAGCAAAGCCACTGACTTCATCCAGACAGGGGAGGGGAAGAGAAACAAAGGCAATGTTTAATTAGGAACAACATCATGTTTCCTGGCCTCTATTCCATTAATGAAGCTGAAAGTAGGCCACAAACTACAGGGGTTTATTCTTCCCTGTTGGGACCATGTTATATCTGTCTGTCTGCTTGCATGGAAAATGCAACATCATTCGCAGTTGTTAACTTATTCCATAAATATTCACAATCCACTCTACACTTCCTGTAGCCTCATTTATACTGCATGCCTAATGCACTGTATAAATTGGATTTTTCTGCATACTAATGTAGGTATCTTTTAATTATAGTTTTAAAAGCAATGGGCATAGAAAGAGTAGGTATAGCCACCTCTGAGGATTTACCTGTGGGCTAAACTCAGAGTATAAGGGTTGCATCCCAAGGTATCAAGAACTCCTGAAAGACAAATGGTGAGATGGAAGAGCAAAGTATTAATGTTGGGTTTACCTATACCATGGGATGAATAATGAGGTCCTGATAACTCAGTCCTTATGTGGAGGTGGAGGAGGGAGAAGAGGACCCAGAAAGTTAGCTGGACCCATGTTTGGGAGAGCGCAGATTAAAATGGCTCAAGACCTAGCCCCTGCTCTGACTCAGGGCTCCTGGTGTTTTATAAGAAATCTGAAGCATTGCCTGTCTTCCCCTTTCCCCAGCATCTGCTGCTCCCCACAGACAAGGAAGAGGAGCAGAAGGCATGTCTGCTCCTTGCTGCTACAGCTCGCAGCCCTAGGGTCCTAATGCAAAGTGCACCTCCCAATACCCCTTTCTAGCTGAATGCACTGAAAATTACTAGTGCTTTATGTAACTCCATTGGGGGCCACTGAGATTTCAGTTTTGCAATTAGATGCTATAATATATATGAATAAAAATATATTATGGAGATGGATTTTTTTCCCCCTCCTCCTCTTTAATTAATCCTTGTTCCCTTAGATTTCTCTTGCTCACCTGTCTCCACTGCTTACATAGCACACTGCCCTCGTGTCTGGGCTCACCTGAGTTGTGCACCTCCCAGGAGTGGTACTGACAGCCCCAAAAATGTGAAGTCCCAGAATCATTTACTGGGACTGTAGATCTGAGGCACCTTCTTCTGAAAGGGAATGATGGTCCTAGGAATTATTATCACTCACCTGGTAGAATTCTTTTCTTCCTCCCGTCCAGATATATTCTTAGGATAGAGATTGTTCTGACAGCTGGTATAACTTGAAGGATTTTGTGGAAGATCACCCCATGAGAAATAACTATTTGATTTTGTATCTAAAGTTTGCCAATCAACAAAGATATGAGGTTCAATCTTGATGCAGTGGGACTAATTCTTAAATATTTTAAACCCAAGTTTGGTTGTAAAATACCTTGATTTAAATTTATGGTCCCCTTTCACACATAAAATGGTGGATATGAGATTTTGTACACTAAAGATTGGGCTGAAAAGCAGCAGGGTTTGCTTTAGAATTAGGAATTGAGAGTGAGGGGAAGGTTATCCTCTCAAAAAAAAAGAAAAACGTTTCATAGAGCCAAGGTAGACTAGAGACTTACCATAAACAGCAGTAGGGTGTAATTGCCCCACTGCAACCCCTAAGTAGGCGGGCCAAACCACTCTTCACAACAATGGTGTTTACTCTGATTTTCAGCTCCACTGGTGCAAATACACTAGAGGTTGCACTGTTACAGCTATCCTGGTGGCTGCTGAACAGATAACCTTCCTCCCTGTCCTCCCCAGGACAGAAAATGCTCTTCACATCCAAGTGTACTGAAGGCTCTTTTTCTTACAAAACTATCTTTTGAGAAGTTCACTGGAAGATTAAGTACCTCCTTCTGCTCCTGACCTCCCCTCTTTATATTTTTATCACTCTGGATGGCCCAACCTTTCCCTCTTAAAGCTGTGCTCAGTGGTAATATAAAACCCAGATGAAAGCACAGCACCAAAGATAGTAGCCAAGTTAGAATTTAGGTTGTGTCCTCTGAGCTCTTTTTCAGAATACTGCAGGTTTAATTTGTTGTTTGAGCACCGCCTATATTTATAATAATACCCTCTATTAAACAACATGCCATTAGCCATAATTTCCTGTGTGATTTACATATTTATTATTTTTATATATATACAGAGGGTGATTTTGTCTCTCAGAATCTACTGCTCTCAGACAGCTGTAGTTGTTGCAGTATTATTTTTTTCCATCCTTTACCAAGTGATTAGAGACTGATTGTGTTTAAGTTGCTACTTTTTTAAAAGGGTGGCCTGGCTAAAGATGGGTAGAGTGAAAATGGGTGTAATGCAGTAAACCTAGAATCGACACAAGAAACCCAGAAGGTCTGCTAGATTCTTGCCTCATTAAGAACTTCATATCTGCTCACTGACTAACCTTGCAAATGACTTCACGCTCAGTAAATAAAACTGATTACTTTCCATTGCAATTAACATCTGGTCCTGGGTCAGCTCATTAGGATAACTTGTTGTAGAAAAAAAACCCAAAGCAGCTAGCTACAGGGTAATAAAGTTTCTTCTGGGTGCAATTAAAGATGCATTCTCTGGTCATTTTGCAGAACATCAGCCATCTTCCGGGAGTATTACCATGGACAAGGAAGCACATGGAATGTACAATAGGTGGTAGAACACCATATATGAGAAAGATATGTCAGGGGAAGCATTTACTCCTGCCTCTAGGAAATGCACATTCTCAGCTGCCTTTTGCAGTCTGAGTTTCAGAAATTCGGTATGACATCTGTTTGGTGAGGAATATAGGGCTGAAGAGTTAACAGGGATTGTGAATCTCTAAGGATTCTATTCAGAGCAGGCTATGTTCTAGTTTTGAACAGGTTCGTAGATTTTAAAAAAATAATAGCTTTTTTGAATATCACATCACTATTTACTCTGAGACTCATGAAGATGTTGGATCTCACCAGCAGTTTTCCCAAACTGAAACAAAACTCTGAATCTTACCCAAGAACTAATAAATGGTTTGCTTGGATCTGATTTTTTTTTTTTTTTTAAATCAAACTCAGAAGGCTCTAAACATACAGGAAGCAAATTACGGCCCCACGTATTGATCAGGGGGAGAAAAACCCAACACCAAAGAAAACTTGTTTCCATTAATTTTCTTGCAATAACAGGGTTGCATGGCTCTAGGGAAAACATTTTAGGAACTGTGATGCAGATAGAAATCAAAACAATGCTGTTCATATTCTGAGCAGCAAATGCTTTTGTAACAGACCCATTGGTGTCTGTGACTTTGTGGTGTTTCTTACACTTCTTTCTGTGGCCACTTAGAATTTCATGGTGATGGGGAGGCTCAAAAAATAGGTCTTCCTGCAGCACAAACTGTACCCCCTACCACTGAGTTCAAGGAGAATCTTCATTAGCAGTGGACTGGCTAAATAACATTAATTATATATCCAAAACTGGGCAGCGTCACATCAGAGCTGGATAGGAATTGTTCTCATTCCAAAACAGGTTTTCAGATTGCTTTTTATATAGTATTTTTTTATTCCAGTTGTGATGGAAAGTAAAATTGGGAAAAACGTGGAAAATAAACATTTTAGAAAATCAGATTAGGTCATGTGAATATATTTTAAGATCATGACTTTAAACTGTTTAATTTGCTTTTTATTTTAATATGTTTATTAGTCCTCTAGGTATGAACTGCAATTTCAAAGCAAAAAGTAATTTTCTAGTGACATTTACCCAACACTTCCTGTCTTGAAATTACTGTATCATTATTTTTTTGAAATTATAGCCATGTGGGGGTTTTATTATTTTGTTGTTGATTTGTTTATCCCTTCCAATTTTCTCTGCACAGATTGGGAGATTTTCTTTTTTAGCAGATTTTTCTTGCAGGTATTTTCAGTTCTTTCTGACTAATAAAACCCAAAAAAGTGATGGGAGGAAAAATCAGGTCATCAGTCTAATAATTACTCAATGAAAGAGTATAATGTTGAGGTATACTCTTTTTATTTACCTAGTTATCATAAGAAATAAGCCAACTCTCAACCATAAAATAAGAACCAATCTTCAAATTCTTCCTGAAAATTTGAGCCAGATATCACTGATGGTTGCAATAGTTTGATCTCTTTGCAGCACAGGATATGAGAGAGCAGAGCCCAGCTGAATGCTTAGGTAGGATTCAAGGGATGCATAGATTTCATGATGGCCCTATGCAGGAGATGTAAATATCAGACTCCGGCGGCTTTAAATAATTTTGCTGATAATTCATGTGGCTGCAGATCTATAAACCTGCTGGTTCTCATGCACCTTTGCCACAGCTATCCATGTTAATGGGAAAGGAAAATGAAGCATGCATTTTTCTAGTAATGGATAAACATCAGGAGGTTCAGGGAGTTTAAATTCTTATTAGACAAGACTACTCTACTTGTGAAAAGCCCTTCCAACTCTGGAGGAGTTTAGATCTAGATTCACTGAACTCTTTATAGCTAGTACCTGTTTTTCTGATGGATTGGACCTCAGAAACCTGGAAGAGGCTTGCATTTTTAAGATATGGCACTGGAACTCAATATTGCAGTCTGACATCAGCTACTGTCATGATTACTTTATATTTCATATATTGTGCTAAGATCAGCCTAAGCATGTGGTCATTGATGATGAGAGCTCTGTCTCAGCACAGTGAAATAGTCTAATAGGAGTACTTTTCAAGCACATTAGATGTCTGAGCTATTCCTTTAAAGAAACTATGACATTGGGGAAGATGGTAGCCAGGCTGCCTAGGCTGGAGTTTATCTGAGCAAACATAAACATCATGTGGTATAACCACCTATTTCTCTAAACAACCTCTGTGGTCCATGGAGAAGAGTTAGCACTTCCAAGATTATTCTCACACTAAAGCAGACATCTAAAAGGTCCTGGAAGGTACCTGCTTTCTTCTGTTGCCCCTAAAGGAAGTCTAATACCTCCAGCAGAGCAGAAGTAGTTTAGTTATGGTAAAAGGCTCAAGTTGAACACTATCCAAGAGCGGTCTGCCTAGAATATGCATGTCCATCTGAACAAGTGACCCGAGATTGCTTTCAGAGTCTAGGTAGGCAGACAGGACAGTTACTGAAGTTTAGGCCACAGTTCATCTCACCCCAAAGCAGACATTCGCATATCATCATGTCAATAGACTGAAGAGATTTCTACTGATTACAGGAGGAGCCTAGACATCTACCTTCCACATACCTAAACTTAAGTAGCAGGAATTTTACCCAAAATAATTAAAACACTTGGCTCATTTCAGTGGGAAGTGATCTAGGTTGTATTTAAATCCTCCGCTGGAAGGAGCAGTGGGTGAAGTTTCTGCTTCAGAGGGACTTGAACACGGGTGGGCTAAAGAGGCTTGTAAATGATCTTGGAACGGTTTATTCACTATCTTGGTAATTCCTCAATAAATAAAATTAAATAGTTCCATTGTCACCTGTCGCGACGGAGGGAAGACACAGTCACTCAATATGAGTGATCAGCAGACTTCGTTTATTGTGCCTTACAGTCATCTTTTATGCCTTCTTATAATTAGCTCATAGATATTACAAAAGTTAAGCTCATTATTGGTTAGTTGCCTAAATACCAAGCCCGCCCCTAGTTTCTCTTCTGTAGTTATCTGTTCCCACCTGCAACATTCTTTTCCCACCACGATCTTCCTGTTATTGTGTAACAAGAACAGCCAAGGATAGTGTATTTTTGCTTTACTTCAGATAAGCTGAAAGCGATGTGCGTTTTTGTCCAGCCAGTTGGACTATGTCTATGTGACCTTTTTCAGCTAGCCAGTTATCCACAATTCCCCCGTTTTTATTTTGGGCGACATAGGCTTGGTTGACCATTTTCAATAACAGCGTTTTAACACAGGAAAATACACAGCTAAGCACTACTAAAACTATTACAGTAATGATCAAAAATAATAATCCCGTTTGCTATGAGATTGTATCTTTGCTGTCAAAAGTTCGAGTTTTTCACGCGTGGTCCCCTGTATGTGGGATCGGAACAGAGGTCGAATAGGTTCCAGAACAGGGTCTATCGCAAGGTGCAGGTGAAGCAGCGTTCTCGCGTTGAGCTCCTCCAGCGTGCTCTACAGCAGGTTTTACCCAACGGCTGGGAACCCAAATAGTGCCTGAGTCAGTAGAAATACAGACATAACCACACCCCACATAAATCACCTCCACAGGACCTACCCATTGTCCTGTTTTTGCATCCTTATACAGTACTTTCATGTGTGGTGGCCTGGGGGGTTCTGAGCCAGCGTGGTGCCTTATTATAGGCGGCTCATTACTGTCCCCAAATACACACAAATGATTAAGCACAAAAAGAGCCTTCTCTACCCTTTCTCTTACATCCTGAATCTCTTTGAACTTTTCTATATAACGTTTTAGCGTCCCGTTAGCCCGCTCTACGATTGCTTGTCCAGTTGGAGAATGAGGGATTGCAGTAACATGTTTAATATTCCACATTTCATAAAGCGTTTAAGTAATCCGCTACCATATGCAGGACCGTTATCAGTTTGAATAGTAATAGGCACCCCTAAAACAGCAAAGCAACTAGTTAAATGCCGGCGCACGTCCCGGACCTTTTCCCCAGGCTATGGTGTGGCCCATAACATATGGCTATAGGTGTCTATAGTAACATGCACATATTTCAATCGACCGAATGCAGGAACATGAGTAACATCCATCTGCCAAACATCATTAGACTTTAGTCGTCGCGGGTTGACCCCACAACCGAACCCTAAGCCTGAGTTATGGTGACTACATATAGGGCAAGCCTTCACAATGGCCCGAGCCTCCTCCATAGAGAGTTTGTAGGCTCGTGCCAGCCCCTTCGCGTTTTGATGGAAGATCGAATGGGCTTCTCGGGCTCGTTGACAGACACAAATGACCTTGTTGATACTGCTCTTTAACCAGTTCATGCGCCTGTTCTAGACTTTCCCTTTTTAGCGGCCACTGCTCTATCCACACTGGTTCCTCTGTCTTCCATCGGAGTGGGATCAGGAAAGTCCAAGCGATGGCCGCTCCTAGAAAGGGAGGTCTGAAGTGAGGACCATCCCCATTCGGGCCAAGATATCACGGCCTACCAAAGCATGCACCCCCCCAGGCAGTGGAATAATCGAGACACAACAATTTATAACTTTGTCAGCTATAGTCCATCGTAGAAGGGGGGATTTGCGAGCGAGGGTCAATCCTCCTACTCCTGCAACTGTGGCACTGGTCGTACAGGTTGGCCAATGCGCCGGCCATTTGTGTGCACTGATTATAGAGACATCAGCGCCAGTATCCAACAGCGCAGTAATCGAGAGTGTCTGGTCTCCATACTGCACCGTGACCGATCGCCGTGGTCGTTGATGCAAGCCAATAGTCAATAAAGCCATTTGTCCCGTAGACCCAAAGTTACCTTGTCCTCGAGGTTGTTTTTGCAATGGTTGGAGGGTGCCTGCAAGATGCGGTAGTGGAATCAACTGGGCTATCTTGGTCCCTTTAGGTATAAAGAGTGGGGGAAACAGCGTCTGAGCCATAATATGAATTTCTCTGTGAAAGTCCTTATCAATCAGTCCCACCAAAACATCGAGTCCCAACATGGTGGCTGATGAATGCCCTATGAGTAATGCTCCAACAGCTTGTCCGCTTATACAAATTGGTCCTTGTATGCCAGTAGCAAGTTTTGTAGGCTTTGAGTCCAATAGGGTACAATCTACTGTTGTTGCCAGGTCCAAGCCGAGGCTTCCGCTGGTTGCGGGTCGGAGAGGAAAGGATTTTGTGCTGCTAGGCAAGCAGCCGTTTTTTGTGTCGGCGCGGGGCGCCTCTTCCCGCTGGGTCGCCCGTTTCACGATTGACGACAAGCAGCTTCGTTGTGAGTGTCTGAGCGGCAGTTTCGACACCATACGGAGTTGACATTGCAGTCCCGTCTCATGTGTCCGGCGACACCGCAACGGAAGCACCGTAGATGAGATGGGCCGCGGGCATTTGATCGCCCAGCAAAGGCTTGCAAAGGAGCAAGGGCTGCCAAGACCTGACTTTGGGTAGCCTGCGCCTGCTCTTTTAAAGCACTCCCTAGTTCTTTTATTGCCTCGAGTAACATAGCCTGGGGCCCGACCGGCACTTGTGCCATTCTTTCCAAAGCTTCTTCTATGGTCCATGTCCCTGGTAGCGTAGCTAGGATGTTACGTGTGGCTGGGTTACAATTCTGTATGGCACACTGCTTTAAAATGGAGCCTTTGAGATAGTCTTGCACCCCAGCTGCCTCTATGGCGTTTGCTACCCGATCGATAAATAACCCAAAAGGCTCCTCTCTTCCCTGCTTGATTCCCATATATGAAGGGATTCCCCCAGGTTCCTTTATACAGTCAAGCGCTAGTCTAGCTAGCCTCATCACTTCCTTTGCCTTATCCGGTCCCATCAGTGCCTGAGCTTCGGTTCGAAAATAGGGTCCTAAACCCATCAGCTCCTGTAGAGTAACCCCATGCAGCGGGTCCCCTGGCTGTCTAACCACTGCTATCGATTCCTGACAAGCAGCCTGCCAATGAGCGTTAAACAGAAGCTGCTGATGTTGGCTCAAGATTAACTTCATTATACTGCGGATGTCACTCGGGAGTAAGATATTAGTTCCCCAAATATAATCTAACATTTGCCTGGTGGGTTCCCCTTTCAAACCTGACTCACTCACCGTAGCCCGTAGCTGAGTTAATAACTTCCAATCTAAGTTAGTGATAGAAACCGTGATATTCCCCTGCGCATCTGGCTGTGAATACGTGACTGGGAAAGCCTCATGCACGATTACTGCGGCAAAATCGCGTTCACCCTCAAGCATAGCGCTTTCTGCTATCTGCTTCCAGACCTTTTGCCTCTTTTGGGCAACCCGAAGACATTCTGCAAAAGGATTCGTACATTCCCTACTCTCTACCGGGTTTTTACGGTCTATTTCCTCGCTCACATCATCATTCCCCGACGGAGGGGCTGAGGGATTCGAAGAGGGCGGCGACGGGAAGGGCGACTGGTCCCACCTTCCCGCAGTCCCCTGTTGAACCGTCAGCGTACGCGCCGAGGGAGGCAACGGGCAAGGGGGGGGGGGGGGGGGGGGGAAGCCGATTCCCCCTGCTGTGTGGCTATTGCAGCAGCAGCCGCTCTCTGTTCGGCTCGATGTTGCAAAAGGGCATTAGTGACAGCTTGCCACGGTTTCATCACTGTTTTGGCAGTTTTATTGTCGGCTATTACTTCGGCAAACAGTGTGTCCCCATAATTACGCCACTCTGCATGCTCGAAAAACGTATCCGGATTCCCAAAATGACCCCTCGCTACCCCATACGCTAATAACCCGGGTAATTCCTTTTTACAATCTATGCCCCGAATGCTCCGCTTTTCTAAAAAGCATATGAGCAAATCATACGTCGCTTGTCTCTCCATACCGTCGTCAGCGCTGTTGCAGCCTTTGCGAGACTTCGGCGACGCGTGGCCGGCGGGACCCTCTGTAGGTGCTCCCGGGCGCGGGGACTGTGCCCTTCCGCCTCCTGCGCTGCTTTCAGGACCGGTACCCGAATCTCCGTCGAACCGTGGCTCGCAGGTTCAGCCCTCTCTAGGGTCCCTGTTCGGGCGCCATTGGTCGCGACGGAGGGAAGACACAGTCACTCAATATGAGTGATCAGCAGACTTCGTTTATTGTGCCTTACAGTCATCTTTTATGCCTTCTTATAATTAGCTCATAGATATTACAAAAGTTAAGCTCATTATTGGTTAGTTGCCTAAATACCAAGCCCGCCCCTAGTTTCTCTTCTGTAGTTATCTGTTCCCACCTGCAACATTCTTTTCCCACCGCGATCTTCCTGTTATTGTGTAACAAGAACAGCCAAAGACAGTGTATTTTTGCTTTACTTCAGATAAGCTGAGAGCAATGTGCGTTTTTGTCCAGCCAGCTGGACTATGTCTATGTGACCTTTTTCAGCTAGCCAGTTATCCACAGTCACCCACATACCCACTGAAGAGAATTCAGACAATTCTCCTATCTCTGGAGCCACTCTAGAAGCCTTCTCATCTGCTGCTTTTGGATGATATTTTCTTTTAAAGAAAGGTCCACTTAATATGTTCCTTCCCAAAAAGTATTTGTAATTAATTCTTATCAATGGCAACAACTGATTTTTAATATTACTTCTAAATTGGTAATTAATCTATGACCAAAAAAGGAAGGTGTACCTTGACTGTCAAGACCAGGGGTCCTCAAACTACGTCCCACGGGCCGGATACGGCCCCCCAGGGTACTCAATCCAGCCCCCGGCATTTACAGACCCCCCCGCCGGGGGTTGGCGGGGGGGGGGGGGGGGGTGTGTGGAACAAACAGCTGCAGATGACTGCCTGCCACTTCATCCGCACGCCGGCCCCCTGTTTAAAAAGTTTGAGGACCCCTGAAGAGGTTAGCACTTATAAGTGATGAATGGTTGGGTTATAATGGTATTTTGGTTGCCCTCTTTGTTCAGTTTGGATGTTACCTTACCATGTGTTATATCTGAACATGAATCACAGCTCCTCAGTCTTTATATTTCCTAAGACAAAGCCTGACACACAGAACTCCGGGAAGATATAATTTATTATTGCTTAATTAAAGGCCCAATGCCCAGAGATACCACTCACTTCGCTAGCCAGCAAAATCATAATTGTACTGATGTCGAGGCCAGCTTTCTAAGTAGCTATTGGAAGTTGAGGTGAGGAAGATCTGAGCTATTCTGTAGGGCAAGGGTCCTCAAACTTTTTAAACAGGGGGCCAGCGCGGATGAAGTGGCAGGCAGTCATCTGCAGCTGCTTGTTCCCCCCCCACCACCCCCCCCCGGCGGGGGGTTCTGTAAATACCGGGGGCTGGACTGAGGACCCTGGGGGGCCATATCCGGCCCGCCGTCTGTAGTTTGAGGACTCCTGCTGTAGGGTATTCTACAGAACAAAAGTTACATTCATAATTTTTAATTTAAAACTTACTTTTTTTTTTCCACTGGGCTGCAACATTGATTTCTTCTCATTCCTCACATGGGTCCAAACTGCGGTGTTACCAGTAGCAAGGAAGAACTAGTTATTTTTTTGTGACTAAGCAAATATGTTTTTTAAAAGGTTTGGATTGCCCCAAATGATATCTTTTAGCCCTGCTAGCACAACAGATGTATGTTCTCTCAGCACCATAAAATAACTATTTCACTTTACCTGTGATATATGTCCACAGTTTTCAGATTTAAATATTTTTAGATACTGTGTTAGAGAGCAGTTTATTAAAAAAAATTCAAAATGGCAAGTTTACATGACTCGGCTGTAAAACATCTGCAAAAAACTTTCCAATTCTTCTGTTTCATTATCTACCTTTTTCTGTAAAATAACTTTCCCTGGGTGAAGTAGATTCAAAGGAGTATTGTTGTACTGGAGACTACATAGTCTCCAGTTGCCCTCTGAAAGAAATTCCACAGGTTTGCAAGGTGACAGACAAGGTATAAGAATGAAAATATTCAAATTGAATTTTTTTGGCAGAATCTTTCTCCTCTAAGATGATGTTAGAGCTAGATAATACATGACCGATCCTTAGGGAAGTGTGCCACAGATGAGTTGGTAGCAAAAAAAAAAATATATTTTTGACTTAAACCCAACCTGGAAATGTTAAAGAGACAAAATAAAATATGGAAACCCCAGATGCCATTTTATACAGTCAATTTTCTGTCTGTAAGTGTGTTTTAAGGTATTGTCCTGCACTCTGGTATATCATAAATCCAGCTTGATATAGTGCTGCACTGCTCTGTCACTGTCTGTAAACTGACATTCTCAGGTGGTTTTGTTTGTTTGTTTGTTTGTTTGTTTGTTTTGGGGGGGGGGGAAGCTTGGGGTTTAGTTTTGTTTTCCACCATAAAGAAATAGGAGCATTTTGTGTGCAACACAGTAATAGTGCAGAAAGGAAGCGTCCTCTCCTTGCGTCCCTGACTCTGCTACGCTCCCCAATAAGCAAGATATCTCTGTCACGTGCAAATAATGAGAGGCCAATTATGCCTGAGGAAGGAGGGTAGGGGATAGGGGTCTGATGAATAGTAAGCAAGAACAACTTACATGGAAATCAAGCCAAAAGTTGCTTTCAGCTTTAAAAGTTACTCTCTAGCTCTGGTAAGTGTGACTATCCATCCTGGTGCTAGGCATCACACAGCAGTGCCATGGGAGGCAGGCTCCATTCCGCCAGGCAGACCAAGCAGGTTTCTGCAAGCACAAGTGGAGAGCAGCAGCACTAACCCAGAGGCTTCTGGCATTCCCCTGCTATCTGTCCTGATGGCTGTGTTTTGGTTTACCAGATACCACAGGCAAACTTACTGCCTGGAGTGTGAACTTGTCTACAACTCAGGAAGCTGCTGAGAGAAAAAGGTGGAGATTTCCCATGTCCTTGAGCTTATAATATTTTTTTTATCCTGCTCCCTACCACAGGGAAGGCTCTCACTAGCTAAAAACAATTCTCTAGCTCACCAAAACCTTTTCCTCAAATTTTAAATCTTAGAAATATACTTCTTTCTCTCTGTGTGTATATATACACGAGTGGATGAATATTGTATATACAGTTAAAGATCCATACATTTCTACATACAAATACGTATAAATATATTGAAATAACAACTTAGGTTTATGTTTTGTCTTTTGTTACCCAAAGACAAGATATTAAGAAGAATACGTACTTAAAAATAAATTGATGTAGTTCTTGAAAGAAAAAGTAGAGACTGTCTACAAAACACTTCAGTGCTTAGTCTTAAGTTGAGACATGAAACAGGAGTCCTAATGAATACCTAAAAAAAATAATAATGAAGGGATATTAATTAGCTACATAGAAATGAAAGGTTACCTATTATATTTAACTTATGACAGCTGTATCTGCAGCATTGCAGAGGTCTCCCCAAGACGCAGAAGTATCTCTGGAGAGGTGAGTCTCTGCACTGTCTCTCAGGGTGCAAACAGTCCTAGCCTTGCACACTTCTCTGCTAATTTGCAAATCCTAGAGGATATGCTCCAAATTTTTACTAACCCCTCTCCTATCCAAACAGGGCCTATAGCTTTGTGTGTTTGCTGTTGAACCAAGTGCCATAAAAAACCCAACATCAGCTGTGTTGGCAGATTTTAAAGGCATTTTTCTTGGGATAGTGCATTGGAAGTGTAAGCACATCTTTCAATTTATTTTTATTTTAAAAATTCACCTATCTTGTTTTCCCCCACAGAATGCACAAGGATTTTTTAATTATAATTTATCAAGCCAGTAATCAGTGGAAGACTTATGAGCATTCCCACATTCAAGAAACTGTGTACTCCCAAATTAACAAACCACATATCTTGTAACTCTGTGCTTTCAAAGTACTACCAGAGATACACCCTGTAGCTTGGAGGTACCAACAGCCAATGGTACCAAACCAGAGCTCGGATCTCTGCTTCTTTGCTCAAATCCAGTGGCAAACAGGTATGCCAAACTTGTGACATGAGCTCAGCCTACAATAAGTCTTGTGCATGGACATGGCAGAAGGGAAACTGGGAGGCAGGGGAAGGTGAACTGGGAATTAGAGGGAATGGTGGTATATTCAAAAATGTACAGTTATTTTCTGAACTGCTTTTTATGTGAGCCAGCAGAGGCCAGTGGGCACAGATGAAAAAACTGATCAGCTCTCATGGTTTAACACCAGCTGGCAACTAAGCACCACATAGCCAGCTGCTCATTCCCCCCACCCAGTGGGATGGGGGAGAGAATCAGAAAAGTGAGAAATCTCATGTGTTCACATAGATATAGTTTAATAGGACAGAAAAGGAAGTAATAATAATTATAATAAAAGAATTAGAACATACAAAACAAGTGATGCACAATGCAAGTGCTCACCACTCACTGACTGATGCCCCGCCATTCCCCGAGTAGCAGCCTCCAGCCAGCTTTCCCCCCCAGTTTATACACTGAGCATGGCATGATATGGTATGGAATATCCCTTTAGCCAGTTTGGTTCAGCTGTCCTGGCTGTGTCCCCTCCCAACTTCTTGTGCCACTCCAGTCTTCTCTCCTTGATTTAGTATAAACAACAACTAAAACATCAGTGTATTATAAACATTATTCTCATACTAAACCCAAAACACAACACTGCAACAGTTACTAGGAATAAAGTTAACTCTATACCAGCTGAAACCAGGACACCAGCTTGCCCTGGAAAGACTTTCCTGTGTAGCAAAGCTCCAAGGAAAAGGTGTTTTCAGTTTTTGATAACATTTCTGCAATATCAAACCACTGCACTTCTTCCTTTAACTAAAACTTAGCAAAGCTAACTGTATAATCAAGTGCCTCTAAATAGCTTCACAATGACAAAATATTATTGCCTATATACAAGTGAGGTTTCAATTTAAAAAGCATTTCTGTTTGAAGGATATTTTTTTTTGTAAGTTCCCACACATTCAAATGACGGATGAAAATCCTGTTGGCTCTTCAAAAAGCATTCCTAGTGTATTACAGGACGACAACAGCCTTTGTGTTCCAGGTGTGACTGCCCAGGGTTCCCCAGCAGTACACAGCACACTGACCTAGTACTCTAATTTAGTTTTAGTCAAAATATAAAGCTTTTAGAAAGTCTAGTGTACTTAAACTGCATCTGTAGTCACCAACATGCTGTCCGTTTCATTTTCTGAAACTTGGGATAAGTAACTTTATGATAGTGATGTTGAGTAGCCATTAATCTTCATTTCTTTGAGCTATGCCACAGTTTCAGCTTATGAGTTCTTCAATAAAAATCTCCCAAAGTTACCTTGGCAACCCATACATTTGCCAAGCTGACAGATTTATGAGTTACATCTATAAATATTTGTAGGCTGTTGACAATGCAGTTTTTAGAGACAGATATATACACTACAACCAAGAGTTTCAAAAAAGGCAAAACACACTTGCACAATGTCACATAACCATATACAAGTCTGTGTATCAATACATGTCTGAATACAGATACGCATGCTAATAATCATACAGACTTTCTGACAAGCATGTAGCATGTTGTCTTTGCCCAATGCTGCTTCACAGGCAGCACTCAGACATTTCAGCAAGTCAGAACATGCTAACAGATACATAGCTGTAATACACATCCATATGTTCTCCAGACAACAGAATAAAACCTCCTACCCCTACATGTTGTTGGAAAAGGCAGCAGAGGAACACACCCCCCACAGCAACTGCGTGTAGTTTATAGACTTAAACTTGACTTTTACATGCAGGCACGTTCATTATTTCACAAAAAAGTTAGATATAGGACATCAAAGAATATCCTATGCAACAAATCCAAATTCAGCTGTATATACATGACCATACACATACAAGCCATATATCTTGGAGTGATTATAGAAGAATATTAATAATTATCTTTAATTTTTTCTCTGTCACATGCTACTACCTTCTCTTTAGACCTGTCTGAGCCTTTGTTTTGCATTGCCCTAGGCTGGTGACCACAGTAAATCTTTAACCTATAAATTCTGGTGATGAGTTCAGCTGTTTTATTGTCTGGCAGAATAGATGGAGATGATACAAAGTCCAAAAGAAAAAAAAAAAAAAAAGAGGATAGGGCTAAATAGAGGGGAGTCATATATAAACAACACAGCAATTTATAGAAGCAAGGGATCTTTTATTTTTGTAAGGCTCAGGGCTTGTGTTATCAGCATCCCATTAACCCAAAACATACTCTGAAGGTATAATTTTGCTAGCTCCATCTTCTCTTTCTTTGCCTGAAAGTCTAAATATAAAAATCACTTTTTTTTCCTTTCTCTTGTTTTAAAAATAGAACTGAGATTAAGTTTTCTTCCTTCCTTCCTTTTGATGGGGAAAATCTCAGTGGTTGTTTAGATTTTGCTTATACATTAATAAAACATTACAGGGAAGTAGTAGGAGAAAGATCAAAAATCTTTCCTGTGACAACAAAATGCCTTTCTGTTATGCTGTTTCTGGTGGAATTCACTGCTGCTGCTTCTTCTAATCTCCAAAACTTTGGCTTAGTGTGGAATATGCACCAAAGCAAAAGGTTATATATGTGCATATATATATATAGGGTCTGTGTTGTGTCTCCCAATCCCTTCCATGCACTACAAGTAAAGTCATGGGACAAAGGATTCAAGAGAGCCTATCATCATATCAGGTGTCATCTTACCACACCTGTCATGTCCAGGCAGATGTGGACAATAACAGAGCAACAAAATTTGGCAGGCTCCTAATTAAAATCCCTGCCCTGGAGCTTTTTCCCCTGTGTTATGGCAGGCTGAAGACTTTGGGCAGTATCTGTCAGGATGGGCTCCAATTTTGTGTGCTTTAAAGTAGGATGCTTAAGGTGAAAGGAATAGAACATAAAGCACTGCAGAGTAAAGACAACGTGAGATTCTGAGAAGCAACATGGATCTGAGCTCAGAGAGAAATCAGGACAAGCAGCGGCTTTACTCTAGAAGACTCAAACTGGGCATTCAAAACTGCAATCAAAACCTGGAAAACTAACTCTTGGCAGCTTCAGTCTCAAAAGCAAACTTCTGAAATGCACTTATCTACCATGCCTTCCATTCTATGAGCATGAGCAGTGCTGGTAAAATGTGCTGCTCACTATCCCAACTACTGACAACAAGCAAAGAGCCACAACAGTCTGCCTGCAAGTTCATTTACCTGGCTAATGCTCAACCTAAGCCAAATCACATGGAGTAAGAACTAGGCAACGCTGACATTAAGTATTTGTGCCATTTTGTTCTCACCTCTATGTACCTTTCCAGACATTACAGCACTTCCAAACATGATAGGAAAACCTATTGTTGCCAGATAATAAAAACTTTTGTGATATTTTTAGCCTCCTTTTTTGCCTTCAGGTATGCAAAGTCAACTCCTCACTCAGTCTTTTGAAGGTCTGAGGTTCATTCATCAATCTTCCAACTTGTTTCCCAGTTTTTCAGCCACAACTTTCCTTCTGATATGGTCCAAAACCCTTTAATCCCAAGAAATAGCTTCAATAGACATGGTTTGTACTTAGATGTCTGGACAGAGTAAACTCTCCAGTTTTCCTTCCTTAGATATATATAACATTAGGAAGTATAGCACTGTATCTCTTCTTTCTTTTTCCCCTTCTCTCTTTTGTTTAAGGGAAACAGTATTCATCAGTTGTCTTTTCTGTTACTGCAGGATCATACAACATGTGTGTGTATATGTGGTCACAGATTCACAGTTCAACTACTAACTTTTCCTGACTTCATGGTGTTTTGCTGATTGAGTGGATACCAAGCAAAAATGAATTCCAAATCAAATACAAGAATAAATGCAGTTCATTATATTACACTATAAAGGAAAAATAGCATGCAATACGATAAAAGGAAACAGTACTAGTTATTATGCACAATAGAATAAAAGAACAATAGGAACAAAGCATCAGATCATTACTGCAAACTGTTACAGAGACTAAGAAAAGGAGACATCACCAATTACCACCTTAACATCATCCAGGCCCACCCTTTCATCTGGGAAGTCCTGTTGCAACTGGTGCCAGGAGTCTCTCTGTAACTGGGAAAATACCCACATGGTGCATCCACCAGTAGGTGAGGCTTCTGGCCCAGTCCCGGAGCTTGCCCACCTTTATACTCAGTGAAAAACAGAAATAGCTTACATACCTAGGTGTGCAAACTTTTAAGTTTAGGCTAAGTGCAGGCGTGCACTATCTCATGATTTGTAAGGTTCACATATACCAGGGACACTGGCCAGATGCCCAAGTGTGGTGGAGTTACTGTCATGACACAGTTGCACACAATATTGATTGCATGGACGTTACTGCTCATATCTTGCTTGTTTGGGGGGCTCAAGACAAACACCACCTGCTCACTGAAGTTGTCCTTGAGCTCCCTGAGCTCACTGTCCAAGTTAAGCAACCCGTGATTAAAGGCAAAGGCTTTTTCATAAGCAGTAATCAATTTAATACATTTTCACCGTACATGGCAAAGAATAGTTTTAAAAGTTTCATTCTACTTTGTATTAAATATGACATATCAATAAGGCTACAAGCCTTACCAGACCGTTCAAATCTAGGAATAGGGTCATGCCTGAATGGTTTGTTGGAAGTCATCATTAGGAAAGTTTCCATCTTAAATCACTTTCTAGGAATTAAAAATTATCGTGTAATATAATTGCCCATTGTGCTTCTGAAGTTTGCAAATTAAGGAAATATAATAGATTTGCTGAATGGGGTCTACTGTTTGCCTTATTTTCTTCAGGATAGTGAATCAAAATATAGGGCCTTGTTTGCGGAATCCATTTGTGTGTATGTATAGCCGTTTTGAAGTAGGAACAGAACTACAAAGAAACCTTTAGGAATTTACTCTAAGTCAGTAATGGATTTTTCTTGTTTTCAGGCCTGGTTTTAAAGCGTCTTGTAAAAAAAATGTCCCCAATGTATACTGTGTAAGAATTAATGTGGAACTAGAGCAAAATTACTCCGCCTCTTATGCATTAAAAAAACCCAGTTCCACTAGGTTCAAAACATTGAAAAAATGCATTTCTCCCTCCTTCTTGCTAATATTTTTGCAATTCAGTATAATTTTTCATTATTGTGTTGTTTGATATACATGAAAAGGGATATTGAACATAGAATAACTGCTTCTAGTATAGCTGTAAGATACGTGATCTGCAAAGCTTATTACATAAATCTTATAAAGCATAATGGTTTTAAGCCATTAGCCAAAGCAGGTATTGGAAAAATGGGGGTTTAACTCAGTTGGTGTACCACAAATTAATACTGGTTTAGCACCATCATACATAAGGAAAAGCCACAGACTGGGGGTCCTCAAACTACGGCCTGCGGGCCTGATACAGCCCCCTAGGGTCCTCAATCCAGCCCCCGGTATTTACAGAACCCCCCCGCCGGGGGTTGGGAACCAAGCAGCCCCAGATGACTGCCTGCCACTTCATCCGCACACCGGCCCCCTGTTTAAAAAGTTTGAGGACCCCTACAGATAAACCTCATCTTTGTAGATAGACAAGATTTTTACCTTTCAAGGCTTTAATTTTCCCCCTTTAGCCATGGCACAGTTGCATCATGAAAACAAGCATTCCATACTTACAGAAAACACATTTATCAAAGGATTGAAACTATAAAAAAATAATTTTTATATAAATGTGTTAAAGAAAGGTCCCTGATCTAAGCTGGCACTGCTTCAAGTTGAGCCTGGACCAGACAACCCCCTTCTAATCTAAATGCCTCTGTGATTTTGCAACCCTGAGGGCTGAATTGTACTATTTTAAGGATTCCTACACTGCATACAGAGATCAGTCCACTGTTTCTGAACACAGCCTAAGCCTGCAGTGACCTACCAGGGTACATCCAGTTGAAGAAGCAGGACTTCGGATATGATATTTTTGGAAAATCCTTCCCCTAACTAGATTTTGTTGTTGTCCTTTGTCTCAGGAGATCTAGACTTTATCTTTGTTCAATTACTGATTTACAGCAAGAAGATGCTCCCTCTTCTCTGCCTTACTGTCTCTATTCATAGAAAAGGGCCTATCTGAGTCTGGCTTTGAAATGAACAGAGGAAACATAGGGCATTACTATACAAGTTCTAGTGAACACCACTCAAAGTTTACTTTACTAGAACAGGAAACTGTCAAGACTTGCCAAAATTGGGGTCTTGTCACCAAGACGACCCATAGAAAAGGATCTCCCTTCTATATCTGTTGATCTCTTGTTTTCTTCATACACATAATTAATTTCCTAGAAATACTCTAATCAAGTTAAGCAAACATAGCAATCACTTTAAGACTCTTTGAAAGATGGTGTTTAGAGTAGGGAGATGACTAGAGGAAATAAGATCAAGTTAAGCGAGGAAGAAAATGAGACAGAACATCAGAAGAAATGTTTTTCCCATGTTAAAGTTTGATAGGCTGTGATCACAATTTCATAATCCAAGGGAAGTAGCGAGGGTTCGCGGTCTGTTTGAATGACACAGCATATCAGAAAATATGTTTCTGTTTCTATTTACTGGACTTCCAAGTACATTGTCATCTGGTCTGGCTTGATTTACACAGTCTAATTAAAACAGACCCTGATTTAATGGCCTAGCTACATAGAACATTTTGGTACACAAATTCTGGTGTAAGCTTTGCATGCAGTCGCGTTAATTTGTATGCCCAGTTACAAGAGTTCACGTAAATTGGTTATTTGCACCAATTGAATCACTAATTAAGCATAATACCCTGCACAATAGCCCGATTTACATATGCACTGATGCAGACTTGCATGTATAGTTATGTGTGCAACCATGCTCCTATTTTGTATATATAAGGGTGCATGTAAATTGCTTGAAAATCTGTCCTGTTAAATCTCTTCCATCTCTACTTTAGATCATTCTGTTTGCCAAGTAGTAGATTGTCCCACTCTGGTACAAAAATGTATCAGCTCAGAGAGTGAATATCAATTGAATTAGTAAATAAAATGCTGCCAAAGGTATATTTCTCTCTTTTACTTAAACTCCTTTTTATAGCTATCATAACTAAAATTCTGGATTGTTTTTAGGGCCCTTCTCTGGCTGTGAAAGGCAGCTTGTTCTTTCATTCCTATTTCTTCTCTTATTAGCCCCTTTTCACTCAGTTGTGTTTATTAAACTATAAGCCTGATTGAATTCCATATAAGGCACACTTATGCTATTCCCACTAAATTCCATAGGATATGGGTTTAATTGAGGTCAAGGCCTCATAGCACTGGGAGCTATCAAACTGTTATACACCTCAAGACTAGGATTTGGTTTGAGGCAGTTATATTGTCCAGTAAGCTCCAAAGGGAGTCAGTATTATTTTTCTTGAAGCAGCAAAAACATCTCAGTTTATCTTTGCTTCAATTTTTTTTTTTTTGGTAGGGCAACCGAGTCACAAAATGCAAAGATCACCTGGAATATTCTTAACTAAACCAGATCTGGTGAACTAGATCTTTATTCATTGGCAAAGTAAAATATGCTGTCCAATAAAAAGGGATGGGAAAATTATCCAAAACTTTTAAGTTAACACAGTAGGTATACTGGTTGATCTAACAGAGTATATTGGAGCTTTCACCCAGTCATTCTTTTTGATAAGGAGTACAGACAGGACTTTGGGAGAGTCCTGAGAAAAACAGTAGAAGCTTTTAGACCAGTGATTCCAAAGCGTTTTATATTATGCATGGGCTTTAGTCTCAGCACACAGATTGAAGGCCCTGGTTCTTGTTTTTTCCCCTATTCCCATGTTAAGAAAAGAGACCATAGAGAATGAGTATAGGATAAAAGCTATCTATCTTTGTGTGTCCAGCTGTTTGGGACTCGGCTGGAGCACGCCTGGACAAGTCTAGAGAAACCTCCCATTGCTTGTAACTTGGATTCTACTTCCCATACCTCAATCAAGAGCTTCATAGCCACACTACATTCCTTCTATCAGAGGGTTGAAGGATTTCTCCAGCAGGGAATTCCACCTATTGTAAAGGTATTTCAGACTGCCAGAGTGGATTTATAGGATTGGCAGGAGTTGGACCCGATGGACTTACTGTAGTAAAATGAGACTTCAATGTTTATGATTAGAATGATCTCATTTAAGGGGCCTCATGCTCTTACAAGGGAACCATTAATCTGCACCTTCAAATAAACACTTTGCAGAACAGCTTCCAAGCAGTGAGTGTCCCAGAACAGCTTAAAATTGTCACATTTCAGGTAAATGAAATATCAGCTCCCTCAAGATGGGGGCACTGAGAAAGTGGAGCATCCTTAACAGATTAAGCATAAATTGAGTCTCAGGACTTTTAAGTGTAGTCCCATTATTGTAGGGAAAAAACAGAAATTCAAGTGTGCTCCACAGGGAACCCATGAGGCAAAAAGTAAAAGAAACTTTGCTGTTCAGAGTACAAGAGCCAATGAGAAAGGCTCTCTTGCCACTATCAAAAGTCAGTATTGATAAAAATACAAGTGAAAAACAAGAGGAAGTAAATTTGAGTGCAAACCTTAGCACATACTTAAAGCCAGCAAAACTTTAAATGGAAACCTGACATCCAGGGACTGTGGGGAAAGAGCATCTGGTTACACTAGTATCACCAAAAAAAAAGGTGAAGCCACCATTTTCTTTTCATTGGAGTTTAAGTGTCTAAGGCAGGAAACACCATGTCCCACTGGAGTATGTTATACTCCCTCTCATGGAAAACAAATCTACTCCAGCACCGGCCCTCTGCCTTAGAAAAAAAGTCAACCTCCACTATCCAAGCATGTGTCTTTGATTAATGAATCCTGGGAACAGCCAAGAAAGAATTCATAGCAAAGTCTACCTAGCTTTCACAGATGCCAGACTGACAAGTTAAGATTTAGTCAAGAGTTTTAAGAAGCTCAAGTAAAGAAATAAGTGGAAAACTTCATTATTATTGTTTGCTGTGGCTAGAGGTACAGAGAACTAGTCAGCTAGCAGGAAAAAAAATTGACAGCTTTTCAAATCCCCTCTAAAAATTTGGAGGTACTTTGCAGGATTTTTTTGTTCATTCCAGTGCTGTCTTCTATTTCTGTGTGTTTTGCTATTTCTACTTTGGCTGGTACTGTAGCAATAGGTACTCTTGAAGGCCAAACCTTCAAATAACAGCAGAGCACTGAAAAAGAGCATTTCCATCAAGAAAACAGGGAAAAAGGAAATGTATCTCTTGAACACATTAAAGCATTTAACTCATATAAAATTGTCACACAAATTTTGCCTAAAACCAGCAAGCTGCAGCAAGGCTTTACTGTTGGTCAGATTCAACTGTCCATGCTGTTTTCCTATCCTCCAGAGGCCAGACCACACTGCTCCTTATCTCTGCTACATCCAGGTTGTTCCTTCTCCAAACTCCTCCTCCATCCAGCCTCTCTCTCTGATCCTCCTCAGGGCTACTTAACCACTTAGCAGGAACAAGCTACAGCTGCACCTCATCCATGCCAATCAACCTACTGCCTTTGAAGCAAGGCCACAGCTGCATATTATCAATGCTAATCAACCCACTGCCTTCAATCCTCTACAATTCCCCCTTTTTGCTTTCCACCAACACCCCCCCACCCCACCCCCACGTCTATCATACATTGCAGGGTCCTCATACAGTTACATTAGAACGTCCAAGCAACAGCGCACTCAATTTATTACTGTGGTGACATCCAATCTGGTGCTTCCAGCAACCTCAGGTCCTGCACTTCTGCTTCCTGTATTTGGGCTGTGAGTTCACTGCATAAGCCCAAGTGGAATCCGGTTTCTCCCTGCGTTCCTCCCCCATTTCCTGCCTGTAAGTGACTGTCCTTGATTTACATTGTTTTGCAAAATGCCCTGATTTACCTCACTGATGGCATACCAAACCAGAGCCATCAGCTCCTCAAAACCTTGGTCTCTTAGGACAGTCTTTCTTTAAGTGACCTTCCTGCCCACATTTGTAACTGTGACAGATAACCCTACCTGCATCAGCAAAGTTTTTGCCAGACACTCCATTTGGAAGGCAGTGGTTCCTACCTTCCCATGTACATTCATTAATTCTATTAAGGTGGTATTACAATTCACCATGCCTGCAATAACCTTTCTACAATCCTCATTCACATTGTCCTTAGCTAGTTGGAGTAACAATGCTTCCTTAGCTGCCCCATTCTGTATTTGCTTGTCCAAGACATCTCTCAACCTATCCAGGAATGACACATATCCCTCATTTTGGCCTTGTTTTATTGTGGTCCATGATTGTTGTGGAGTACCATGATCTGAGACCTGTAATAAAGCCTGGAGAGCTAACTTTTCCCTGCTGCAGGACTAAAGGATGTAGGTGAGCTTGTAACTGAGGAGAATTAACCAGAGCCTCCCCCATCAATTGGGGAACTCATGCCCCAAAACGTGGGTCATCCTGGGAGCATTCCCAGTTCATCAATGATTGCTCACCAAGTACCTCCAATTTGACTCAAACAGTAACATTTGCATAGGGGTCAATATAATTTGTGCAATTGCACAGCAATCATGAGCAGTAAGCTCTACTGTGAAAATACTGCATAACAATGATTGAGCATAAAGCAAGCCTACTCTGTGCTGCATACAGGTTGATCTTAACTCTTATCACCCCCCAGTTGAAAGGCTCCCACTTGGGGGGAAGCATTACTGTCCCCCTCAAAGCACTGGGCAGGCTAACACCCTGCCCCCCATAGCAGTTGCAGCATCAATATTCCCTTCTACTGACGTGCAGAATTAGACTCTATAACTCGAAAGTTATAAAGTAGGTATGTTTATTGCGCGCAGATGCACGCGGGATCGCTCCTCCACAAGCGTGCATGCCCGAAGTGACGAACCATCTCACATTTATACAATAAAACAAATGAATATTCAATTAACGCCTATACATATCAGTTACCTAAACCCCCTTACTCTCCCTTTGTATGTTAATTAGCTTATCAGTCCTTTGCCTGGACTGTGGTGGTCTTGCAGGTTTGTAGGTGATTCATGTCCTTGTGACCATCTGATCTTCTCCAGCAAGAAGACTTAGCACTCCCTCCCTCTAGATAGCATTGGAATATCTCTCATCCTTTTCTCATTCTTTTTTATAAATAGCCCCTTTGTTAGAGGAAAAAGGGCAGGCATCTCCTCAAGGCTGTGTGCCTATGTGACCAGACACCGTACCCATGACCAGTCACCATACCCACATTCCTTGAGCAGACATATACAATCAGAATCAATGTCCATTGTCCCCATTTCACACTATTTCTCCATATCAATCCCCCCTTTTCTATCAAACTAAGTAAATTCTTTTACTTAAGCAGTCTTCCCGAATGATATAAAGCATCATACATAAGCGTTACCCTTTTAAACATTCTCCAAACCCACAAATATAACATAATGGTTAGTATTAAGGAAATTCCTAAACTGATCAATAAGATCACAGTGGGGTGTACCATAGTGTTAAGAATTCCTGTTGCAGAGGGTGACCAGCCAAAGAGAGTATCCCACCAATTATGGTTTCCATCCTGTTCTACCTTTTTTAAAACTTTTTTGATCCCCTCCTATATCATGATGGGTCATAAGAAGAGTTTCGTGTCCCTTTTCTTTGGTTTCTTCCAGTATACATTGTAAATCTGCATGTTTTAATAGTTCTTTTATAATGCTTATATTTAGTCCTATGGGGGTAGGAATTATCATCTGTGATAGGGTAAAGTTGGATTTTAAGAATTGATGAGACACTACTGGGGCTGAGTAACTAAAATCGCATCCTGTGATAGTAGTAAAATTACAGATACAGTAATTTGAATATTGTGCAGTCTCCTTTACCTCCCCATCTATGGTTATTGTGTTACACTTAGTTCTCAAACACGCACTTCCCTTCCCTGCATATATAATTACTGTTTTCAAGTTTGTATTTGGTCGGGCCTCGAAATGACATATTTTCTGATCTGTATCTAAACAAGTATCCTGAGCCATGATAGTATTGCTTTCACAGAGGAAGCCCTGCTGCTCTCGCATAATACAAGATTCTAAATCTACTGTTTGCCACTTGTCGCCTATCTTTCTGGCCCATGTTCTATGTTCAAAAGGGTATAGGAGCACCCCATTATGGTTAATTCCAAGGGCTACAATGGGGTGTATGGTAATTATTACTGCATTACGTATGTTTAATACAAAAAGCTGTGATTGTGTGTGTGTTGGGGTCGTAGGTAAAGTTCACCATACTCCACCATGACTGGAGTTTTCTTTCTACCTCCGTAGCATTGTCCCAAACCATCTTTCGAATCTCCGTAGGAAATATGCCTTCCTCTCCTTCTCTTATTATGGATGCAGCTATTGATTGCATCCACATTTGGGCTTGGATGCAACTTAGAGCCGGGGCGACGTCATCCTGTAAACCACCTAATGCCTTAGTGATGAGTTGATGATCTTCCATGTTTATTTGTTCCCATTTGGGGAGTACCTTTGATATCAACCATTGGTGCGCCCCTAATGCCAATAATGAAGATTTTAGTGGTTGTTGTAGTTTTGATAGATCGGCCGTGGTGGCGGCTAGTTTATTCATTATCACCTCTGAGTCTATGGAATTTAATACTCCGAGTCCTGTTCCCAACATTCCAGTTACATCTCTCACTATTCTGTTTCGATAAATATTTCCCCTTTTTCTTAACCAAGTTGTCCATCCCTCATAAGAGGTTCGTAAGAAGGGGGAACAGGATGGCTTAACATCAGAAACATTGACTTGTATTTTTAACTCTATTCTTTTAAGAGACCATTCTGGGTTAAACAACATTTGTTGCTGACCTGTATTTCTGATTACATATGGTCCAATTGTATAAATCTTTGGATCTGGTTTAGTTAATTAATGGGGTTGTTGTAACTGTGGTGGTGGTAGGAACAGTGGTTAGCGTGATTGTTATTTTGATCTTATAAGTCAGAGCTGTTCTTGGGGATTCCTTTCCTAGGCATATTATAAAGATGGGGTCAGTTAAGGTAAAATTGTGCCAACATTCCCGTGAATTAAAGCACATGGTTGTTTTTAGAAGGGTAAATTCCTTATCTACCTTTCTGACATTAATCAGGGTGTCTCCCGAAATCTTGGTGTTATCCTTTTCATTATATGTTTGACACCCTACTTTTATCCTATCTCCTAATTTTCCCCATAATCGGTCGACTTTGTGTACATCCTCCCGATCCCATTGATTCCTTTGGTACACCTCATTTTCAGAAAAAACCACCATAGCTAGTTTCGTCTTTGAGTCCACCTTTCCCATTATTCCAGTGTGGTTTTTTCGGGCATGATTCCAAGGCCAGTTATCAGGCTTTTGGTTGTAGGAAAGAGAAAGGGTACAAAAAACCACAAATGGTTTAAACCCACTATTGATCATTTTAAGAATCTAAACATTCCTCATATATACATATAAAATCTGTTTTGATCAAAAATATCTTTCTTTGAGTTGGGGCTTACTAATAACAAGTTGGGCAAGACTGGCCACTGGCTCAGTCCCAGACTCATTTGTTCTATATTGTTTGTTGTGGTGCCCTTCCCATATGGTGGATCCGCAACCGCTCAGGTTCACTTACTTGCCACCCACATTGTTCCCATTTGTCCGAGTAAATCTGAGTTTCAGTCCTTTTTTATCTGGGGTTACTTTCCACGAAGCTGCAGGGGATTACTTAATCTGGGTATGGTGAATCCAAGAATTCTGTCCCTCAACCTTGATTGCAGTGTAGGTGGTGAGTAGGACTTGAAAAGGTCCAGTCCACTGTGGTTCCAGGGTTTTATCTGTAAAACACTTAACGTATACATAGTCCCCTGGTTGTATATTGTGAACAGGTCCATCCAGACCCCTACTGTGTGTTCCCATCACATGCTTCTCAATTCTTATTGTTTCTTTAGTGCCACCATATAGGAAGTCATTGTTTCTTCACCAATCTGTGAAGACATCCCCTTTTGTACCCCATAGGGTCGTCCATATAAAATTTCAAATGGGCTAAGCCCCTCTTTTGCTCTCGGTCTAGTTCGAATTCGTGAAAGAGCTAATGGCAAAGACTGGGGCAAAGTTAGATTTGTTTCTTGACCTAACTTGACAATCTGTTGTTTGATTAGATGATTCATCTTTTCCACCTGGCCACTCGATTGTGGTCGGTATGGGGTATGTAATTGCCAAACTATTCCTAGATGGTGGCTGATCTGTTGTACTATTCTGGACACAAAATGTGGTCCACTATCCGAGGACTCTACCGCTGGGACTCCAAACCTAGGTATTATCTCTTGGAGTAGTATTTTGGTCACTTCCCGGGCTTTAGCAGTTCTGCACGGGAAGGCTTCTGGCCAACCTGAAAAGGTATCTGTTAGTACCAATATCGATACCCCCCTTTTCTAGGAAGTTCCGAGAAATCGATCTGCCAATGTTGCCCTGGAACATTTCCTCTACTAATATTCCCTAGTTTTATTTTATTTGCTGTATTGGGATTGTTGCGTAAACACATTTCACATTGCTGAGTCACCTGTTTTATTACAGTATACAAGTTTCACCCTTTCAATTTCTGATTTAGACTTTTATATAAAGTATCAGCTCCCCAATGCGTCTTATTAATAATAGGGCTGTGGTCCATATTAAATTGGATGGTACCACTATAC
The DNA here is from genome assembly GCF_023634085.1 of Falco cherrug. NCBI lineage: Eukaryota > Metazoa > Chordata > Aves > Falconiformes > Falconidae > Falco > Falco cherrug. Next base: position 1,698,483 of record NC_073719.1, read on the forward strand.
GACCATCCCTCAAATAAGTCCACTTATTTATTTTTATTTTATCATTCATGTCCTGAATTACCTTTAAGTTTTCTTTAGAATAGTTTGGCTCTTGATCTGTACTTACAGTTGGGGTTTTATCATCTGGTATTAAGGATAATTCCTCCTTTCCTACCTCCTCTGTTACTTGTCTGGCCTCATGGCCGGCCAGGCAGTTTCCAATTTCCAAATCAGTGACTCAATGGGCCATCTTATGTTCTTCCTTCCTGGGTGACCCTCTTCTAACAGAGGGGGCCATTCCTCACATCAAGGTCTGGCACAGCATATGTTCCCACCGCTCAACGCCTACTGGGTTGCAGCCAACAGCTCAAGATTCTTCTTGGTGGCAAACACAGAGGCCAACCCAGTCTTGCCCTTGACAATGGTAGGAGGCACCTGACCAACCTTATTCCTTGTACTGCGTTGTCAATGCAGAGTTTCATCTGCGCATCCCATAACAAGTCACTGTCATGGCAAAACACACAGATTTACATTAGTAGAACTACTAGAGAGTGTATTTTATTTCACTTTTTCTGCCAATATCCCCCACAGCCTTGCTGACCAAGGGATATTGTTTTTATCTGAACTGGGCAAGCCTCCCCCTTATCATTTTACTGTAACAGGTAAAGCATTTTTCACCTTTCCTGGAATTTATTTTCAGATACACCGGGTTAAAAATTTCTTTTACTTCAGGGAGGTCCTCTTTTCCTCTTTTCTGTTGAATTAAAGATAAGTTCAATATTTCAATTACTTGATCATATTTAACTTTTACTTTCATTTCCCCTTCTTTAAACGTCTAGATGTTCTAATAAATCTCGTCCCAACAAAGATTTTGGTGAATTTGGCATTCTTATTTGTTTTCCGAGTTTGTACTTTAAAGGTTACAGGATGTTTTCCTGGTGGCCAGCAGCTCCCACAACTGTAACAAATTATTATTTTGTTTTTTTACTGAAGTTTAACAAAAAAGTTGGTTTTGTATTCACTAAAATTCCACCTCATTTTTCCTAGCCACTAGTTCACCAGAACCCCTTGATGGTTCTTTAGCTTAAGGCGATCTCGCTTTATATCACGATTACCTAGTAACTCGAACCTTTATCTAGTCCTAGTAGATCATCCTGACAAATCTTTCATAACCAACTTTCAAACATCTAAATTTCCCATCAAAGATTCACCTTTATTCTCCTCAGACCCATTCCCTGCCCTAAAGGGGCCCTTACCGGTCCTGTTGTACTGCAAATGCTGCAGCAATTGGGGTGACATTGTCAGGTCCTTCTGCTCAATTGTCAGCAACAGCAACCCCCTCCTCCTCACCATCAGAAGGATTAGGGGCAGGAGATGCTCTTCCTGCTCTGCAGGTTACACAAGCCTGCCTCTGCAGCAGCACTTCTGTTTTAACTCTTTCTTACCCTGAATGCAAATCTGCTCCTTGTTGCTTTAAGCCTGTGTTCTTGCATATCATGCCTTTGCAGGCAAACAGAAAACACCCTGCCATGCATCCCAGCATGATTCAGTCGCACCTTCGAGGGGGTACGGGGGTTTGTACAAACTCACCCCAACACTTTAACACTTTCACAAGGTCTTTGAACCCCCACCCCGCCTCAGGTTTTACATACATTAGTACAAGTTCTTATCTTACTATTGACGTGCGGAATTAGACTCTATAACTCGAAAGTTATAAAGTAGGTATGTTTATTGCGCGCAGATGCACGGGGGATCGCTCCTCCACAAGCGTGCATACCCGAAGTGACGAACCATCTCACATTTATACAATGAACAAATGAATATTCAATTAACGCCTATACATATTCGTTATCTAAACCCTGCTTCGTATGTTAATTAGCTTATCAGTCCGTTTCCTGGAATGTGGTGGTCTTGCAGGTTTGTAGGTGATTCATGTTCTTGTGACCATCCGATCTTCTTCAGGTGATTCATGTCCTTGTGACCACCCTAATCTTCTTCAGGTGATTGTGACCACCCAATCTTTTCCAGCAAGGAGACTTAGCACTCCCTCCCTCTAGATAGCATTTGAATGTCTCTCATCTTTTCTTATTCTCTTTTAAATAGCCCCTTTGTTAGAGGAAGAAGGGCAGGCGTCTCCCCTTTGTTAGAGGAAGAGGGGCAGGCATCTCCTCAAAACTGTGGTTGTCACCACACCCATGACTAGTCACCATACCCACAATCCTTAAGCAGACACATACAATAACAATCCATGTCCATTATCCCCATTTCACATTATTTCTCCATATCAATCCCCCCTTTTCTATTAAGTAAATTCTTTTACTTAAGCAGCCTTCCCGAATGATATAAAGCATCATACATAAGTGTTACTCTTTTAAACATTCTCCATCCCACAAATATAACATAATGGTTAGTATTAAGGAAATTCCTAAACTGATCAATAAGATCACAATGGGGTGTACCAGAGTGTTAAGAATTCCAGTTGCAGAGGGTGACCAGCCAAAGAGAGTATCCCACCAATTATGGTTTCCATCCTGTTCTACCTTTTTAAAACTTTCTTGATCCCCTCTACATCATGATGGATCATAAGAAGAGTTTCATGTCCCTTTTCTTTGGTTTCTTCCAGTATACGTTGTAAATCTGCATGTTTTAATAGTTCTTTTATACTGCTTATATTTAGTCCTATGGGGGTAGCAATTATTATCTGTGATAGGGTAAAGTTGGATTTTAAGAATTGATGAGACACTACTGGGGCTGAGTAACTAAAATCGCATCCTGTGATAGTAGTAAAATTACAAATACAATAATTTGAATACTGTGCAGTCTCTTTTACCTCCCCATCTATGGTTATTGTGTTACACTTAGTTCTCAAACACGCACATCCCTTCCCTGCATATATAATTACTGTTTTCAAGTTTGCATTTGGTCGGGCCTCGAAATGACATATTTTCTGATCTGTATCTAAACAAGTATCCTGAGCCATGATAGTATTGCTTTCACAGAGGAAGCCCTGCTGCTCTCGCATAATACAAGATTCTAAATCTACTGTTTGCCACTTGTCGCCTATCTTTCTGGCCCATGTTCTATGTTCAAAAGGGTATAGGAGCACCCCATTATGGTTAATTCCAAGGGCTACAATGGGGTGTATGGTAATTATTACTGCATTATGTATGGTTAACACAAAAGCTGTGATGGTGTGTGTGTTGGGGTCATAGGTAAAGTTCACCATATTCCACCATGACTGGAGTTTTCTTTCTACCTCCGTAGCACTGTCCCAAACCATCTTTCGAATTTCTGTAGGAAATATGCCTTCCTCTCCTTCTCTTATTATGGATGCAGCTATTGATTGCATCCACATTTGGGCTTGGATGCAACTTAGAGCCGGGGCGACGTCGTCCTGTAAACCACCTAACACCTTAGTGATAAGCTGATGATCTTCCATGTTTGCTCCCACCTGGGGAGTACCTTCGATATCAACCATTGGTGTGCCCCTAATGCTAATAATGAAGATTTTAGTGGTTGTTGTAGTTTTGATAGATCGGCCGTGGTGGCGGCTAGTTTATTCATTATCACCTCTGAGTCTATGGAATTTAATACTCCGAGTCCTGTTCCCAACATTCCAGTTACATCTCTCACTATTCTGTTTCGATAAATATTTCCCCTTTCTCTTAACCAAGTTGTCCATCCCTCATAAGAGGTTCGTAAGAAGGGGGAACAGGATGGCTTAACATCAGAAACATTGACTTGTATTTTTAACTCTATTCTTTTAAGAGACCATTCTGGGTTAAACAACATTTGTTGCTGACCTGTATTTCTGATTACATATGGTCCAATTGTATAAATCTTTGGATCTGGTTTAGTTAATTAATGGGGTTGTTGTAACTGTGGTGGTGGTAGGAACAGTGGTTAGCGTGATTGTTATTTTGATCTTATAAGTCAGAGCTGTTCTTGGGGATTCCTTTCCTAGGCATATTATAAAGATGGGCTCGGTTAAGGTAAAATTGTGCCAACATTCCCGTGAATTAAAGCACATGGTTGTATTTGGAAGGGTAAATTCCTTATCTACCTTTCTGACATTAATCTGGGTGTCTCCCGAAATCTTGGTGTTATCCTTTTCATTATATGTTTGACATCCTACTTTTATCTTATCTCCTAATTTTCCCCATAATCGGTCGACTTTGTGTACATCCTCCCGATCCCATTGATTCCTTTGGTACACCTCATTTTCAGAAAAAACCACCATAGCTAGTTCCGTCTTTGAGTCCACCTTTCCCATTATTCCAGTGTGTTTTTTCTGAGCATGATTCCAAGGCCAATTATCAGACTCTTGGTTGTAGGCAAGAGAGAGGGTACAAAAAAACACAAATGGTTTAAACCCACTATTGATCATTTTAAGAATCTAAACGTTAAAATCTGTTTTGATCAAAAATATCTTTGTTTGAGTTGGGGCTTACTAATAACAAGTTGGGCGAGCCTGGCCACTGGCTCAGTCCCCGACTCTTGTTCTATATTGTTTGTTGTGGTGCCCTTCCCATATGGTGGATCCGCAACCGCTCAGGTTCACTTACTTGCCACCCACATTGTTCCCATTTGTCCGAGTAAATTTGAGTTTCAGTTCTTTTTTAACTGGGGTTACTTTCCACGAAGTTGCAGGGGCTTTCTTAATCCGGGTATGGTGAATCCAAGAATTCTGTCCCTCAACCTTGATTGCAGTGTAGGTGGTGAGTAGGACTTGAAAAGGTCCGGTCCACTGTGGTTCCAGGGTTTTATCTGCAAAACACTCAACGTATACATAGTCCCCTGGTTGTATATCGTGAACAGGTCCATCCAGACCCCTACTGCGTGTTCCCATCACATGCTTCTCAATTCTTATTAATTGTTTGTTTAGTGCCACCATATAGGAAGTCATTGTTTCTTCACCAATCTGTGAAGACATCCCCTTTTGTACCCCATAGGGTCGTCCATATAAAATTTCAAATGGGCTAAGCCCCTCTTTTGCTCTTGGTCTAGTTTGAATTCGTGTAAGAGCTAATGGCAAAGACTGGGGCCAAGTTAGATTTGTTTCTTGGCCTAACTTGACAATCTGTTGTTTGATTAGATGATTCATCTTTTCCACCTGGCCACTCGATTGTGGTCAGTATGGGGTATGTAATTGCCAATCTATTCCTAGATGGTGGCTGATCTGTTGTACTATTCTGGACACAAAATGTGGTCCACTATCCGAGGACTCTACCGCTGGGACTCCAAACCTAGGTATTATCTCTTGGAGTAGTATTTTGGTCACTTCCCGGGCTTTAGCAGTTCTGCACGGGAAGGCTTCTGGCCAACCTGAAAAGGTATCCATTAGTACCAATATCGATACCCCCCTTTTCTAGGAAGTTCTGAGAAATCGATCTGCCAATGTTGCCCTAGAACACTCCCTCTGCTAATGTTCCCTAGTTTTATTTTATTTGCTGTATTGGGATTATTGCGTAAACACATTTCACATTGCTGAGTCACCTGTTTTATTACAGTATACAAGTTTCGCCCTTTCAATTTCTGATTTAGACTTTTATATAAAGTATCAGCTCCCCAATGCGTCTTATTAATAATAGGGCTGTGGTCCATATTAAATTGGATGGTACCACTATACAACCATCCCTTAAATAAATCCACTTACTTAATTTTATTTTATAATTCATGTCCTGAATTACCTTTAAGTTTTCTTTAGAATAGTTTGGCTCTTGATCTGTACTTACAGTTTGGATTTTATCATCTGGTATTAAGGATAATTCCTCCTTTCCTACCTCCTCTGTTACTTGTCTGGCCTCATGGTCAGCCAGGCAGTTTCCAATTTCCAAATCAGTGCCTCTATGGGCCATCTTATGTTCTTCCTTCCTGGGTAACCCTCTTATAACAGAGGGGGCCATTCCTCACATCAAGGTCTGGCATGGCATTTGTTCCCACCGCTCAACGCCTGCTGGGTTGCAGCCAACAGCGGAGCTCAAGATTCTTCTTGGTGGCAAACACCGAGGCCAACCCAGTCTTGCCCTTGACTATGGTAGGAGGCACCTGACCAACCTTATTCCTTGTATTTCATTGTCAATGCAGTTTCATCTGCACATCCCATAACAAGTCACTGTCATGGCAAAGAACACAGATTTACATTAGTAGAACTACTACAGAGTGTATTTTATTTCACTTTTTCTGCCAATATCCCCACAGCCTTGCTGAGCAAGGGATATTGTTTTTATCTGAACTGGGCAAGCCTCCCCCTTATCATTTTACTGTATCAGGTAAAGCATTTTTCACCTTTCCTGGAATTTATTTTCAGATACACCTGGTTAAAAATTTCTCTTGCTTCAGGGAGGTCCTCTTTTCCTCTTTTCTGTTGAATTAAAGATAAACTCAATATTTCAATTACTTGATCATATTTAACTTTTAATTTCATTTCTCCTTCTTTAAACGTCTAGATGTTCTAATAAATCTCATCCCAACAAAGATTTTAGTGAATTTGGCCTTCTTATTTGTTTTTTTAGTTTGTACTTTAAAGGTTTCAGGATGTTTTCCTGGTGGCCAGCAGCTCCCACAACTGTAACAAATTTATTTATTTATTTATTTTTACTGAAGTTTAACAAGTAAGTTGGTTTTGTATTCACTAAAATTCCACCTCATACCCATTCCCTGCCCTAGAAGGGCCCTTACCGGTCCTGTTGTACTGCAAATGCTGCAGCAATTGGGGTGACATTGTCAGGTCCTTCTGCTCAATTGTCAGCAATAGCAACCCCTCCTCCTCACCAGCAGAAGGGTTTGGGGCAGGAGATGCTCTTCCTGCTCTGCAGGTTACACAAACCTGCCTCTGCAGCAGCACTTCTGTTTTAACTCTTTCTTACCCTGAATGCAAATCTGCTACTTGTTGCTTTAAGTCTGTTGTTATTACGTATCATGCCGTTGCAGGCAAACAGAAAACATCCTGCCATGCATCCCAGCATGATTCAGTCGCACCTTCGAGGGGGTACAGGGGTTTGTACAAACTCACCCCAATACTTCAACACTTTCACAGGGTCTTTGATTCTTCACACACACACGCATGCCTCAGGTTTTACATACATAGTACAAGTTTTTAGATCTTACAACGTGTTTCATTCTGGTTGCTCCACAGAAGGAACCGCAACCTGAGCTTTTAAACACAGAAATTTCAACAAGAACATCTTTCTAGTTTAGGTCTCAGTTTTTCCCTATCCTTTCTAGAGCCACAATCAAAGATCAGGTGATGTTAATCCCGCACTCTTTTCTAGTGCTAGTACCATAGGATCCCGAGGGGGTACTAATCCACAGTCCTTTTGCCACTCAGGTTTGTCCTGGAGGACAAAGAACATGTCTGCATATAATACTTCACCCCATTTTCCCTCTGTCCTCAGAAACAACATTAATTGCAGGAGAGTGTTATAATCTAACGTTCCTCCCTCCTGAGGCCATTTCGCATCACTCCCCAATTTATACAAAGGCCACCACTGATTACAATATTTAACCAATTTCCTTCTATTTTCGGTACCACCCTGTCCTACGATATCTCTCCAATGTTTTAATATACAACCCAAAGGCAATTTTTCACAGGGCTTACTCCTTCCATTTCCCATTTTGCAATTTTAATTACTTTGTTTTTCTCCGGCCGCCTTAGCCACCCAAGGTTGGAAACGCGGATAGAGCTTTTACTCGTTTTGCACTCAAACGCCTGTCTTCCCCAATTCTTAAGACAACCTAAAGGAAGTTTTTAGCTTCCTCTTTTTCCGAGGCAAAAGTTTCCCTTTTACTTTTGCTGTGAGGTCCCTCTTGCTCCTGTGAGATTCTGCCTTATTCCGTCCCGCCCCCCGCTTTCCGTCACGAGGCCTCCGGGCTTTTAGGAATGGCAGTAACCTTGGGTTTGCTCGATCTGCCCTCAAGATCGCTAGCGGCCACCCCTTGGTCAGCAAACTCCCTCCCAAGGTACCTTTCCTCCTGGGGACTACGCTGCGCGCCGGACGTCTCCGTGCGTCTCACCAGCCGCCCCGTTACTAAACATACCGTTTTATCCGTGGATCCAGGGGTTTCTTTTCTGCTCCCGGGTGAACAGCTGAGAAGAGGAGGCTCCTCCGAGGAAATCTCCCGGGGTGCGCCTAGGAGCGTCCACTCCGCAGCTGGTCCCTCAGCCGAGCAGAAATCCTCCTGCCTGGCTCGCCAAACTGACGTGCGGAATTAGACTCTATAACTCGAAAGTTATAAAGTAGGTATGTTTATTGCGCGCAGATGCACGGGGGATCGCTCCTCCACAAGCGTGCATACCCGAAGTGATGAACCATCTCACATTTATACAATGAACAAATGAATATTCAATTAACGCCTATACATATTTGTTACCTAAACCCCGCTTCGTATGTTAATTAGCTTATCAGTCCGTTTCCTGGAATGTGGTGGTCTTGCAGGTTTGTAGGTGATTCATGTTCTTGTGACCATCCGATCTTCTTCAGGTGATTCATGTCCTTGTGACCACCCGATCTTCTTCAGGTGATTGTGACCACCCAATCTTTTCCAGCAAGGAGACTTAGCACTCCCTCCCTCTAGATAGCATTTGAATGTCTCTCATCTTTTCTTATTCTCTTTTAAATAGCCCCTTTGTTAGAGGAAGAGGGGCAGGCGTCTCCCCTTTGTTAGAGGAAGAGGGGCAGGCGTCTCCCCGTCTCCCCTTTGTTAGAGGAAGAGGGGCAGGCGTCTCCTCAAAACTGTGGTTGTCACCGCACCCATGACTAGTCACCATACCCACATTCCTTAAGCAGACACATACAATCACAATCCATGTCCATTATCCCCATTTCACATTATTTCTCCATATCACTATGTGTTTCATTCTGGTTGCTCCACAGAAGGAGCCACAACCTGAGCTTTTTAACACAAAAATTTCAACAAGAACATCTTTCTAGCTTAGGTCTCAGGTTTTTTTCCCCCATCCTTTTCTAGAGCCATAATCAATGATCATGTGATGATAACCCCACACTCTTTCTAGTGCTAGTACCATAGGATCCCGAGGGGGTACTAATCCACAGTCCTTTTGCCACTCAGGTTTGTCCCGGAGGACAAAGAACATGTCTGCATATGATACTTCGTCCCATTTTCCCTCTCTTCTCAGAAACAACATTAATTGCAGGAGAGTGTTATAATCTAACGTTCCTCCCTCCTGAGGCCATTTCGCATCACTCCCCAATTTATACAAAGGCCACCACTGATTACAATATTTAACCAATTTCCTTCTATTTTCGGTACCACCCTGTCCTACGATATCTCTCCAATGTTTTAATATACAACCCAAGGGCGATTTTTCACAGGGCTTACTCCTTCCATTTCCTATTTCGCAATTTTAATTACTTTGTTTTTCTCCGGCCGCCTTAGCCACCCAAGGTCGGAAACGCGGATAGAGCTCCTTACTCGTTTTGCACTCAAACGCGTGTCTCAAGCACTCTTGCACTCACACTCAGTCAAAATAATTAAGCTATACACGGAAAATGAAAATGTGCATCTCAATCACACCATTCACACTCTCCGGGCAGCCCTCAGTCACACAAGCAGTATGTACATAAGTGCACGGTACCGTGTAACAACTTTTAGGAACACTAACAGTTCACAAAGTATGCATTTCAATGAACAATTGCCAAAAAACAAACAACAAACAAAACCCCAAATTTTTCCTGGTCTTAAGCAGAGTGTTAAGTTTTCCGGTATTTGCCTAGAATTACCAGAATATTATTATTTTTCAACATACATTTCATAACTCCAATTTTGAACATGTAACAAGACAACACACAGAACAAACAAGACACAGAGCGCTATTTCAGTTGTTACATTCTAGGAATTCCCCAATTCTTAAGACAACCTAAAGGAAGTTTTTAGATTCCCCTTTTTTTTTTCCCCGACGTAAAAGTTTCCCTTTTACTTTTGCTATGAGGTCCCTCTTGTTACTGTGAGATTCCGCCTTATTCCGTCCCGCCCCCCGCTTTCCGTCACGAGGCCTCCAGGCTTTTAGGAATGGCAGTAACCTCGGGTTTGCTCGATCTGCCCTCAAGATCGCTAGCGGCCACCCCTTGGTCAGCAAACCCCCTCCCAAGGTACCTTTCCTCTTGGGGACTACGCTGCGCGCCGGACGTCTCCATGCATCTCACCAGCCGCCCCGTTTCTAAACATACCGTTTTATCCGTGGATCCAGGGGTTTCTCTTCTGCTCCCGGGTGAACAGCTGAGAAGAGGAGGCTCCTCCGAGGAAATCTCTCGGGGCGCGCCTAGGAGCGTCCGCTCCGCAGCTGGTCCCTCAGCCGAGCAGAAATCCTCCTGCCTGGCTCGCCAAAATGACATACGGAATTAAACTCTGTAACTCAAAAGTTATAAAGTAGGTATGTTTATTGAGCGCAGATGCACGGGGGATCGCTCCTCCACAAGCGTGCATGCCCGAAGTGATGAACCATCTCACATTTATACAATAAACAAATGAATATTCAATTAACGCCTATACATATTCGTTACCTAAACTCACTCACTCTTGCTTCCTATGTTAATTAGCTTATCAGTCCTTTGCCTGGAATGTGGTGGTCTTGCAGGTTTGTAGGCGATTCATGTCCTTGTGACCATGTGATCTTCTCCAGCAAGGAGACTTAGCACTCCCTCCCTCTAGATAACATTGGAATATCTCATCCTTTTCTCATCCTTTTTATAAATAGCCCCTTTGTTAGAGGAAGAAGGGCAGGCATCTCCTCAAGGTTGTGTGCCTATGTGACCAGACACCGCACCCATGACCAGTCACCATACCCACATTCCCGAGCAGACATATACAATCACAGTCGATGTCCATTGTTCCCCATTTCACACTATTTCTCCATATCACTACAAGTTCATGTTCCTGCATCTTCCTCCAGAATTTGGCAGGATTTGGTGCCAATGCTGTAACCTAGACCTGTTGTTGAACATGACCCAAGGTCTCCTCCAGTAAATCCATCAGAGGTGGCTCAGGGTCACAGTCAAGCAGTGGGACAATGGCTGGATCCCCCTGCCGCCCAGAAGGGAACCATCTCTGCCTGCTTAACCCAGCACCGCTCCACTCCTCCCACCAGCCCTGACTTCATGAATCAGGCAATGGTAGAGAATCTGGCAGCACCACAGGCACCTTATCATGCATCATCCCTGCAACCAGGGATGTTGCTGCTTCAACTGCAGCCTTTGTCTCCCTGTCCACTTCTGATTGTTCTAGTAAACGTAAGACCAATCATCTCCATATTAACAATGCTGTTGCAACTTTGCCCCCCCTCAAGGCAGCCTCAAAAAGTAACTTTCTAGTACCTTGCCATGTCTGAATGCTAGAGACATTTTTCAGCCTAACTAGCACACCGTTTAATTTACACCACACTAGCAAAGTTCTTATTGCCATCTTTTCATACTTTACCTTTTTTTTCAAATATATTCATAAGCATTGTTAATATAGAATTTTCCTCTGCTGAAATCTGCACACACATATTGATTAGTCCCCAGCTTCATTGGGCACCAATAGTTGAAGCTTGAGTTACAGTGGACAGCAAATATTGCAACACAGCCCTATCAATTAGTCATCAACAGCTCACCTCTCACAGTACCTGTTACATGATCTGGATCACAGGTTCTCCCTGCTTGTCTCAGCTACATCAGGCACCATCATCACCACCCAAAACTTCAAATATCCAAATCAGCAAGCTGCACATTGAGCATCATTTGTTGCCATTTGAGTCGAAATCAGTTTGCCTTACACAGGGCATCAATTATCACAGCACAGGCAAAACTGGCAAACTACAACAAAGCCTTACTATGGGTAAGATTCTACAGTCCATACTGTTTTTTTCTATCTTCTAGAAGCTAAACCACACTGCTCCTTAGCTCAGGCCCCCACCTCCCCATCCAGCCATTCTTTCCTATACTCCTCAAAGCGATTTAACCACTTAGCAGGAACAAGCTACAGCTGCACCTCATCCATGCCAATCAACCCACTGCCTTCGCATCAAGGCCACAGCTGCATATTATCAACATTAATCAACCCACTGTCTTCAATCCTCTACAAAAATTACAAAGGCAGGAAAATGAGCAGGATTCCTTTTGAAGTCAAAACAGCTGATGTCATCTTAGTGATCTTTTCTCAGGGAGGCAACTGAGCTTAAGAATGAAACTGAGAGCTGGGAAGGAGGGTGTTTTTGTATTCTTGTGGGTTTTTTTTTCAGGTCTTTAGGAGAAAAACACCTAAATCACTTTGAGTATGGAGTATTCTGACATCTAGAACACTGGCATCCCTTGAAATAGCCCTAGAATTCCTATCTGCTCAAATAAATTCTTGTCTCAGTCATTTGCTGTAATGGATGATTTGCTCTCAGCCTATAACACTCTTGTCTTTTAGTTGATCAGGCAAGGGGTTGAAACACTGTCCCTGCTATGCTCTAGGAGTTTCCACATAGCCTTTACCCACTGCCAGCAGCAGTAGTCATATATACCACTAAAAGTTTGGGTATCTCTGTTGTAGGCTACTCCATGCTTTTGGATCCTTTCTGAGAAAATATTGTGGCAATAGTATGATGCGAGTGTCTGAGATACCAGACACTTAGTGAGCTCTCGGTCTGTGCTCTGCATGACTACAGAAGGAGAGTTTGAGTTCAGTGTAGGACAGCTCAGCTTGGCACAAGTGGTGTTAAGGTGAGATTTGCATTAAGAGAGATGACAGTATAGCAGTATGCTGTTTAAATCATGAAAAGTAAATGGGAAGATGTATTAATTCACTGAAAAGAGGACTCAAACATAGAGTTTGCTTGGAACTTGGACATCTGTCCTCACCTTGCTTTGCTTAAGAAATATATGTCAGATCATGACAGGTAGTTCAACAAATATAAAACAGTGTCCAGTATATGGTTTAAAGGATATTCTTGTATTAGGACCAAATACCTTAGACTCAGTTCCTCCATTAATAGTATAGTGACCTGCACAGCAGTGGTCCAATGGGTAAATTAACAGCTTTTTCTCTGGAAGTCTTCAGTGGCACTCAGCAGACCCCCATTGGTAAAGTAGGAAATTGATGCATATATTTAGAAATAACTCAATGATTTCACTGCCTAAGTTGAATGACTAGTTTCTACAGTATTCTGAAAAGTTTAAAGTAGACCACTCCAAAGCTTTGTTAGAGCACTAGGAAGAAATTGCAGGAGTCCTTTGTCACATAGTCTCCTGCTGTATTAAAGATCTATAATCTTTCCTTACTAAAGAAAAACTATAACCTGGAGTGACATCTGAGGCGTATGAGGCACAGACTTTGCAAGGATTGTGAAGCAAAGACCTTTATTATTAGTTAGTTACAGCTTTTATAAGTTCATACTCTGTACATCCACCACTAAAAGCTTTATTATTGGTCAAACTCTACTGTCCACGCGCCCAGCCGCTGTTCACTATAGGCTACTCTCTGCTGTTCATGCTGTTTCCTTATGTTCTAGAGGTGAGATCACATCCTTCTTTGTTTCTATCTCATCCGGGTTTCTTCTCATACTCCCTCAAAGTTATTTGCTTTGCTCAAAAGCAAAGCAAAAAAAAGCTAAAAAGCTCAAAGCTCAAAAGCTCAAAGTTACCTCTTTGCTGCAGGATCTCAGCTACACATAGTCAAAGCAAGGCCACAGCTGCACATTATCAATGTTAAAATGACCCACTGTCTCTGTTCCCTACAATTCCCCCTTTTTGTTTTTTTTTTTCTTTTTTCAAAAGGTTGCTTTAACATGTTATGGACTGTTCATTCCTCTTTTTTTCTTTCTTTTTTTTCCTTCTCATCAATTAATTACCAATTTTGGCCTTATTTTATGTGTACATTTGTATATTTCAATCAGGTTCACAAAATGTAAAACTTTTGTTATCGGCACATTTCATACAGAGGTAAACGCATAGGTTTATAATTACTTATAAGAACATGCAATAAGCTATGGAAATTTTATGAAAATATTTTAACAGAAACTTTTAATCAAACAAATGAGCATAAGAAATTGTGTTTAACTTCTAAAATCTATATATAAGCTGTTACAATACATTTTCTATCCTAAAAAAAAAAAGATAAAAACTACTGGAAAGCTCTTGAAACACTTGGGCAAGTGTTCCACTGTGCCTCCATTCTAAAGCATGGAAGTGGAAATTGTGTAGAACAAAGCTTTACTTTAAATAATTGTTCAACTGTTATTGCTGCTTTTCAAAGAACCTGAAAGCATACAATGAAAACTTAGAACTAAACAAACAGCTGAACGGACACATTTAGATTGTTACTGGAATTAAATGCAGAAGTTAACTATAAAAGTTTCTCAAAATGTTCTGGTTGCTTTGTGGTGTTTTTTGTTTGTTTGGTTGGTTGGTTGGTTGGGTTTTTTTGTGAAGCAATCAGAGACACTTTATTGTACAGAGAAGGTCATATTTATATCTCTGAGCCCGGATACAAATTCCAGCTGTATGTACCACCAGGCTTAGGGCAGAAACCATTCATGCAGTTACATAGCTATAGATCGCTACAAGCATGCAGACACCTATTTGCTACTAGATAACCATGTTTATGTTTTGTACTCTCCTTCACAATACCCAGCTGTTCTCTCATCTCCTGCCAGGTCAGACATTCTCCATGCTCCTCTCACACATCCCTCTCTTTTTCGCTTGTTAATTGTGACAAGGCAAAGGTTGTGTGTAGCTGGGTGACCATGACCTGATTTATGTTATGATCAACTAATTGCTGAATACAGGAAAAAAAGGCATGGGAGACATAAGGCAAACATCAATAAGGTGGTTAAGGCAATTATAATAAATCCTGCAATACTTTTGACCCACGGCCCAAAGTTTCCCAGCCATGAGAAGAGACCAAAAGCATCCCGCCCCTGGCTCTGCTACAGATCTTTGTTTAAGGCTTTTAAGTTTTGTATGCTTTTGTGAATTGATTCAGAGTGGTCACTCAGATTCATGCAACACATCCCATCAAAGTCTTCACACCCATGTCCCTCTGCTAACAATAAGAAATCAATAGCAGCTCGGTTCTGTAGCTACGCATGACGGACAGAATCAACATCTACTAATAAGCCAAAAAAAAAAAAAAAGCAGTATTTGTAGTATTACTTTCTTTAGCAACCTAGCAGCCTAATTTACTAAGCAAGTTAAGAGTGTGTACTATTCCTACAGAAGAGATTAGAGAAGCAAAAATGTGCTGCGCTGCATTCCAGAACTCAGCCTGAGAGTTACAGTCTGCTGTGAGTTCTGCATTATAATCATTTGACACATGTTTTGCAAGGGCTGCAATGCCCGCTTGCAATCTTCATTGGCATTATCATAGCTAGTTGCCTTAAAAGCAACCCTCGAGCTTCCTCATGCTCGACTTGTTGTTGCAAAATATTCTGAAGCCGATCAATAAAGTTAGTATATGACTCTCTAGGACCCTGCAAGACTGTGGCAAGACTCTGGTATCCTGACCACCTTAATAGCCATCTCCTTCATTTGCAAATAGCTGTCCCTGGGATACCTTGCCTGAGTCACAGAATCGGCACAATTATTTTCTCCAGCCAACTGCTCAGTTAACAGCAATTCCCTGATTAAGGTTTTCAATCAAGGCCACTACATGTAGCTCACAAAAATCAGATAACCACAACATATACTGCGTCGGAGTTAGTACCATGTGAAGCAATGGCTTCCAATCATGTGGTGAGAATGTATAAGACTCTGCCATCACTTCAAGAAGGGACATAGCAAATGTACTATGTTTACCCCCTTCTTGCACTGCTTTGCTTAACTCTTTAACAGCCTCATATTGCACAGGATGCCACTCTGGAGGCTGATTTGTCTGATAAAATACTGGGCATGCCATAGCGACTCCCAAATCCCCTTGCTTAAGTGCTTCCCACTTGCATTCCTGCCACTGATCCCCCAGACCTCCTTTCACCCTCCCCAAAACCACAGTCATGTCATGTTGGGGGGGGGGGGGGGGGAAGGTCTGGTTCCTTTTCTAAATCTATAGGACCTGGATCAAAAGGTTTCTCAGTGTCAATGGAATCATTGTCTGAGTTGTCCTGTTCCCGCACTTGGTCCTGTTCTGCGAGGGCTGCTGCAATCAGTGACAGGAGCTTTGGGGGCAGAGGAGGTGCGGACAGAGTCACCATCATTGATAGTATGTTGAGAAGAGTCGTGCTGTCAGTGGAATTTACAGCCTCCCCTGGTTTAACACTGTTAGTAGAATTAGTTGACACTTGGCAGAGTAGTCAGAATTTGCCACCAAGTTGATAAATGGATTCCCACTGCGGAGTCCCCCTCCACGGCAGCATTATACAATCATCTGTTGAACACTTGCCAGGCAGGAATTTGCCAAGTGCCATCAGGTGGAAAGTCCGGTACTTTGTCATGTTTCCATTCTAACAGAGTCACCAGCTGTGGACCCGCCACAGCTCATTGCTGAGTTGCAAGCAGCTGTCGCAATACGTCCAGGCTACGCTGTTGATAACTTCCCTCCCATCATTCCCGACTGCTCACCTGTTTTGTAGGTGATGGGTGCACAAAATTTTCCGCACATCCTGGTTCAGTCAGGCTACACCACAGGTTTGGGCTCCACGAGCCTCCTACTTAAACCCCACTGTGGGGTGCCATTTGTGTTGTATGAGGCATGGAGTTTGCAAGGGTTGTGAAGCAAAGACCTTTATTGTTAGTTACAGCTTTTATAAGTTCATACTCTGTACATCCACCACTAAAAGCTTTATTATTGGTCAAACTCTACTGTCCACAAGCCCAGCCGCTGTTCACTATAGGCTACTCTCTGCTGTTCACACTGTTTCCTTATCTTCTAGAGGTGAGATCACATTCCTCCTTTGTTTCTGTTCCCTCCGGGTTTCTTCTCATACTCCCTCAAAGTTATTTACCTTTCTGCAGGATCACAGCTGCACATAGTCAAAGCAAGGCCACATCTGCACATTATCAATGTCAAACAACCCACTGTCTCTGTTCCCTACAGACATCCATCTGTCCTAACCTTGAAGACCAAAAGTGGGACATCTAAGTCTGGACTAGTTATGCTAGACTCCCTTTATAGTCAGTGGAGAGAAATAGTCCTCTCCTGAGAATGATTCATCACATCCTGAGATACACATCTCTGATAACTCAAATGCATTTTTCCAGGGCTTACTTGTTTCTTTCCATTGACTACAAAACAAAATGTCCTGAGTGTCCGATTGCAGATGTCTAAGTACAAGTGAGATTTGCATTATCTTGTATTAACCTAAGAGATCCCAAAACTTGCCCCCCTTCAGATACTATATCTTTTTAGGAATTTTAGTCTTCTCCACCAATCACCCATCATAAATAGTACCAGAATTTATGCTTGGAATAAGCATTTGAGTGAGATAACCTATATATAAACTAAATAATATTTTAAAAGTGTCTCACCCACCAACACAGCACTTCTGAGGAGTCTGAGCAGCAGATGTCCTTAGATGGAAGTTCACACTGGATGTGTAGGTGAAGCTAATTCTAATTTCTGTCTGTGACTACATGTGCAACAGCACATATGACAATGTAGTGTGTATGGAAAGAATAAGTGAACTTTACCATTTCATCCAAGCATTGCTACAGTAAATATCAGAGATAATGGTATTGACTTTAAGGTACTCCAGCTTCAAATGTCATTTCTATGCTATCTAACACTCCGTTGGATTTGATTTACATCTCTTTCTCCCATTTCAAAAGCTGCAAAAGGAGGAAGTTGGCAAGAGGGACTTGACACAGATACACTTTGTTTTCTGCCTCCTCTTTCGATTATTTTTGTGTTGCAGATTTTTGCCCAGGACTGAAGAACTAAACAGCCCTTGTCCCATGCTTTAATTCAGGCTCGGGGTAAATCAAATGGCTGAAATACCAGCAGCCTCAAAAGGGAGTTCTCTTGCCAAAGGTGCTGCAGCTGAATCAATAGGTCAAGAAAGTATTAGAGACAATTTCAACAGAAATGAAATCAGCCCCAAAAACCGAAGAGCTCAGAAGAATAACATTTAAACAGTACTTCCTAGCCCTTTACAGACATTAACTAAGTAATCCTCATTGCACCCTGGTGATATAAGAAGTGTGATGGTACTATTGATACTGAAATCTAACACTAACATGCACTTTCCAACCAAATCTGCACCTTATAACTGAATTGAAATTCTATATTTTTGATCCTTAGAAATTGCAAAATATAGACTTAAAACTCAAAGTGGGCAGGAAACAGATTTTTCATCCAGCAAGAACTTTGCTTCTTTCTGAGTCTATATAAGGGAAATTTATGAACTGCTAATTTGCGAGAGGAGGATAGTGCAGAAAGAGCCAAACTACTTGATTCACTCCAGGTATTTTGCTTTGATACTCCTCAAATGCTGCATTTTAATTTCAGGTCTTTGGTTTTATTTTATCTTTTAGAGGAGTGTTGCAGTATATCATTCACCATGTATGATAAAGTAAAGGTTATTAAGCAGGCAAATTCATTGTGGGTCACTTTTCCTAAGATCCCACAAGGAAGCAGTACCAGAAAACTCTCTCGGTTATAGTTTTAAGATTATTCGATGGATTTTGTCACTTTAGTGTAAATCCTCTTCTTTCAGCTTTTTCTTGTAATGCTCTTACCCTTCCGCTATATGTTACAGCTTATCCATTTTCTCTTAACTACCCTTTGTGTTTATAGGCAGAGGAAACCTAGATATCTCTGTGATTTTCAGAACAGGAAGAATGACCTTAACTGGTGGAGGTAGAGACATCTTCATATCTCACGGATGAAGGTGTTGAAAGATTGTATTTTTCTTAAAGGGTGATTAACAGGACAAAAAATAAATAAAAAAACTTGAAGGGGAAAAATGCCAACAATGGAAAGAATTATTTAAGATGGCCCATGGGGGTGTAACCAAGAGTAATGGGATACAATTACACAAAGAAAAATTCACAATAACTATCAGGAATAAAACACTTATTGACAGTGAAGTATATCAAGCCATGGTCTCCCAAAAGGAAAGGCTGGAAAATCCATTACTGAGGACACTTACAGGCACATTGGGCAAAACAGAGGAACATATGCAGGAAGAAGCATTCACACACTGGTAAGGGAAATGGCTGGATGAACTACAAAAAAAAAAAAAAAGGTCTTTTGCTGTTTATTACTTCTGGTCCTGGCAATTATCATCCTATAAATCTAACTTCTCTCCCTATTAAAATAATGGAATATAAAGATGGAGAAAATATGAAACTTCTAGAGGACAATGGGATCATGAGCAAGATGGGGTTGATAGTTATTAACATGACAGTGTAAAGAGAAAGCAGAGGGAAGGTTATGTGATAAGATTTTGCAATAAGTTTGATCTGTGCATCTGAAAATCTTGAACATAAAAGGTCATTTAGATGCCTAAGATACAGCTACTTCCTTGTTAGGACTGTCTGTGAAGGAAGGTGATGATAAACAGCAGAATTTCTAATGATGGGAACTGATCTGAAAGTATATTGCGATGCCTTTTCCCTTGTGGTGTCTTCATTCCTGATGCAGAAAAGAATCAGCATGATAATGATGTTTCCTACTAACAGATAGTTAGTCCTAAACATCTGCCATAGCAAAGAAATGTTTCCAAGGGATGGACCCAGATTTGCTCTACTATTTACTTGAAGGAATGTTATTTCAAAATTGTTCATTTTCAGGCTTCTCACACTTTCAATTATTCTAGACAGTGCTAATCATAGCTGGTGGTAAGATACTACTGTAATTTAGAGGAGCAGTTTTTCATATTATTGTTGCATTGTCTTTTTTTTTATTAGAAAAAATTAAGCACAAAGAGGTCATTTCACTTGAATATACTGAAGTTGATATATCTTAGAACAGGCAGTCTGACTTTCAGGGCCCTAAAGGACCTTTGGAATCCCCTTATATCACTGCAATGGTGCTCACTGGTCAGTGTGTAAATGAAGAAGTTGGGGTAGGATTTCTCTAACTGACCTTTCTTTATAAATCTGCATGGTTGAAACCTCTACCCAGAACAGCTATCCAGGCTAGTCAGATGTGTGGAATTTTCTGTTTCTCTCCTTTGACTATAAAGTAAAACTAGAAGATTAGTTCAAATGTAGATATAGATGAATGAAGATAAATGAGTTGACTCTCAGTCTTGTAACCAAGTCCTGTGCAACAGTTGTTTGCTGTTGTAGTCTTTCCAGAATGGTATTTGCAACCTCCAAAGAGTGTCTTTAGATGCTCAGTATTGCCATATAGTATTTTTTTCAAAGCAGCTGTATTTATAAACTTATCCCTTTATGGCACCATATCATTATATTTTCACACAGCTTCCTACAAGCAGAAGTCCTGCTTTTTAGGTGAAGTCCTATGGACTAGAGGAGGTTCTTGTAGTTAATTTTTAGATTCTTAATCTGGCCAATCTCCTCCCACTTTCATGACCCAGACTTATTATGCTGTCTGATAGATGACCACATCAGCCCAGGCCAGCAACAACACATGTAACCTTATGAGGGCCATACTGTGAAGAGTCTTCATCCTTCCAAAGATGGTTGTTCAGATCAGGAACTCCTTAGAGAAGGACCTGGTCTTCCCACATACTTAGTGTTTTTGCCCACTAGATTCTCATCGTGGCTGGGACCTGGAGGGATCTCGTGCCCAAGGGGTAGCTGAAGCATTACTGAGGAGCAAAGCTACCTTCCTACTCTTCTGTCATGACTCCCACTCCTGATTCAACATGGAACATGCAGTGCAATGCATGCTCTGCCAGTCCAAGTGGAGGGAGAAGCAAAAAGTACATTTTAAGCTGAGCAAACATGCCTTGCATTATCATGCTGCAGTCTGATGCTAGCCATTTCCCAGCCTTGGTGGTCTCTGCTGGATTCAATCTGAAAGGTCGGCTGGAGAAAGGAGGCCAGGCAGCCACAGAGACCTGGTGTGTCGGAACACTATGTTTAATTACACACAAATTTACTGCAGTATGTCAGGAGGGAGGCAGGGAGCTTGTCCCATGGAAAGGTCAGGCATTGTGTGGTGGCTTTACCTAGATTACACTAGGAGGAATGGAAGTAAGACCCTCACCTTGTATAATGAATGTACAGCCAGACCCCAGTGGGCACAGTGCATTCATGTGTTTGGTTCATCTTAACTTTAACTCCTTCTCTTGCTTCCCTAGACAAAGCAAAAGTAATATTTTTGCACACTTACTGAAATGCCCTAGATTTTGCTTTTCCTAAAAAGCAATAATATTTCAGGCTACAAGACACTACATAAATTAAGATGCTCAAAAAACCCAGGGCAGTTTTTTGTCATCTCTATATATATGAAATGGGCATCTGAAAGAAGCCAGGAAACACAAGTCCAGAGAAGAGCTTAAACAGTCAGGATGCAGAATTTCTTCTTTAAGGGTAATTTGATGTTTTTTGTCTCTTTGAATTTTAAATTATATAACCTTAGTATGTGAAGAGATCCCTTTTTTTTTTTTTTTAATCTTTTTCTTGGTTTAATAGTCTGAATAAGGAGTGGATATTTTTTTTTAACTTATGCATTTATTTAGCCTGGTTTGGGTTTTGTTTGTTTCTGGTGGAGGAGAAGGTAGAATGAGGGAGGGAGGACAGCTGCTTTGACTGTTACTATTTATCTGTATTTAAGTAGCAGCCAGTGGTCACCACCAAAATAAAGATCCCACTGTGCCAAGTGCTCTGCATACACTCATTCAAATATACTCTCCACTGAAAGACTATCCATTTCCCAGTAAAATTAACAAGGATTAAGACAGGGAATAAAAGCAGAAGCTGGGAGAAATGAAACTTGTTTCCCAAGATTACAGTTGATTACTAGGAAACAGGATGGGAACTTAGTTCTCCCAATTTCCAGTCTAGTTCTGAATCTAGTTCTAGTCTTGACATAGACTTATTCAAAGACACAATAACGATGTGAACACTTATCTGGGGAAGGTGCTGATTGGAAATTCTTGTAGGCAACTCACAGTGGTTAGGTTGCAGATTACATTAATTGCTTGACATGACTTAACTGCTTCTGTAACTAACCAAATCTGATGGAGCTTGTAGATTTTTTTTTTCTTGGGATGGAAATTCATAGACTGAACTCATTTTATTCAAAGCAGTTGTTCTACTACTGTTTTAAAAAATTAGTTTTATATTATTATTTGTCAGTTTGGCCTCCTGGGATATTCTTTTAGTTTCCCACCATCTTACTGCTATTTACTCTGCAGAAAAAGTGACATGTCACTTAGAAAGTATTCAGGACTAGTAAGGACTTCATTTTTGTGTGTTTTAATTTATTCCATGAAAAAATACAAAGATAACCCATTTCATCAATCTTTTTCCTGTTTAACTATTAGAATTTAGGTAACTCCATAAAGAGAAGTGATGGCATGGAAGGAAAAAAATACATAGGGAGTTCAGAATTAATTACGCAGTAAGAAAAAATAACACAAATACTAATAAATAAATAAAATCCAATAATTGGGTACTATATATCCATAAAAATTTCTCCCTAAGTACTATCACACAGGCCAGGAACTATCAAAGCTGAGTGTCAAAGCTTTTTGGTTGTTTTGAAATAACAGCAAATTAAGCAGTGTATTTTGGGGGAAGAGTACTGCATTAGCTAAAGTTTGAACTATATGACTTCATAAGGTGGATCTGTTTCTTTTTCTTGAGATTACTTCTTACTCCATGTGCTCAATTTTTTTAGTTTTATTGGGTTTTTAATATTCTCCTGCCCTGCATATTTTGTGTGGCCTGGGAGATTGTCAGCAACTCAGTTCAATACAGTTGCACACCAACTCAGTGAAAGCAAGTATGTTTTCCAGTATAATCACAAAAAGGGCATGTGCTTATGGTGATGGCATATGAATGAGCCAGCCATGTGTGTTATGGGGTTGTGAAATGTTATCGAAACATGTAGAGGTCAAGATTACATTTCAAAGGCCTCTTTGTTGAGGACTATGTATGTATATAATGGACAGACAGTTCCATCACAATAACATTTTTTTATGTCCAGATTCATTCCACCTAACTGATGAGTCTTTACATTCTTGGAGGTTGAGTCAGACCCTGCACTGAATAGCTCCTTGGAGAGGCCTAGTTCTTACCCATCTTTCTCTATTTTCTATAAAGTCAAATGGTCCTCTCTAATTAAAGTGGGTCAAGACTAGTCAAAACCCTTCATTCTTCAAATGTTGTCTATCTAAAATAATTGTGTGGTTGCTTAATCTGAGCATGTCGACATCATTAAATGTTCTCGTGAGTCATGGAAATGCTAGTAATCTGTTTTATAGTATGTGTGCGGAAATGAAATAGTGAGAGACTAGTCCACAAAGGCTCAGACAGCACTTAGTATCCAGGTCCATGACTTCTGCACATACATATCCATACTCCAACAACATATGTTCCATCAGAGCACATGTGAGTCTCCAGTCTAACCACAGGAAAGGGTAGAAGATAGTTTCATTGATCTAGGATGAGATCAATGTAAACTTTTTCCTACTATTCCTATCAACAGTTAGTGTGGTGTTCATTTCAGCCAACTTTGGCAGTCTATGTGTCTGAGTTAGTTATAAGGAAGACCTCATCAACAGAGAGAAATAAGTAATTTTGAGTGACGTTCATATAGCCTCTTTCATTTATGAGATCTATGTGTCCTCCTTCATCTACCACTGCAGGCACTGTAGCCTAGAAACACTATATGTCTCCTGAACAGTTTAACTTCATAGTCTTTCTATAAGGCTTCTGCAAAACTTTTGGTATCTCACTGATTGCACTGATCACTCACAGCCCTTATCATTCCCTTCATCTCACTTATCTCACTGAGGATATCAGCAGACGTAGTCCTTGTATCTTCTTAACTGATTCAGGTCACAAATTTGGGTTAGTGGCAATCTGAATCCATCACCCCCCTGGAAAGCTGCCTGTGAAATAAGACCATGTGAAATATGTCATGTACCTCTGCGGTGGTGGCAAGAAGTGCCTGAGAGGGATGTCAGCCCTGGCCCCAGCTTGCAACAGCCAGGCATAAATACAGCAAAGCTCTTTGGATCTTTTTGGAGAACTGACACATTTGGAAAAAAAGGAAGAGATCACAGGTTCCTTATACTATTTAAAAGTTACAGTCTGAAGGTTAAAAAAAACAAAACCAAAAAAACCCAAACCTATCAAAGGATGTAAAGCACAGAAACAACAAAACTAAACTTGTGCACAGACATGCATACAAAATGTTCCTCCAGAACAGAGAGTCAAAGTTGAATTTAATATTAATATTTTTTTTCTTTTAAACTGAAACTGCCAATAATTGCTTAGTGTTCCTAGGAATGTAAATTACTGGTTTGGTCTCTATGTGGGAATGGGAGTCTAAATTGATTTTGCTCCCTGTTCCCTGTAGTGGATGCAGGATTAGTCCAGCCTCTTTGCCCTTCCATTTCCTTAAAGACATGAGGAAACCTTCATTTTGCCAGAAGTTACTTATTAAAATGAATCAAACAAGCCAGATTATAGCAGGCATTTAAAAACCTGCTATCTGTCAATAATTTTAAATTTAAAACTAGCATTGACTCCTTCTTTAAGACAAAAACCTTGACCTTAAGTTGCGTGATTGGCAAGCACTCCCCATCCCCTGACTCGATTAACATTTATATGCCATTTTGTGTGAATATGAGTGATGCCTTTGGAACAAACAAATTACTAATGTCTTCCTGCAGAAATGGAGCATCAGCAGTGTCTTATTCATTTGATGTCTAATTGAAAATCCCTTCCTTATTTCAGAGAGGCCTATGTTGCCTAGGAAAAGTAGCCAAGTGGTACCTCTTTGCCCCAACAGATGATATCCCCGTTAGACTAGTCTTCTTTTATTTGTGTTTCTGGGCACATGCTGCAGTAGGAGAAAGAGGAATCCAAGGGAAAACTTGTCTTATATGAGGAAACATATATGTCTTGTGTTTGATTCTTCTGAGAATGAACAATAAGGAACAATTTATGACCATTAAGCTTTACAGCCTGTAGTACAGTGCACAGCTGCTGTACCAATGAATGAACACAGCTATTGAGAAATCCAGGTCTTTCATGCAAATTAACAGAACAGTTCAAAGCTGAAGAACTCAGAATTTCTGATTTTTGGACTATTGAGCAGTTGGTATGTTGATGTTTTTGGACACAAACATTTTGCATCCCTAACCACTATCCATACCACATGTTCAGTTCATCCTAAATAGTGTTTTCTGGACCTCATGCATCTCTTTGTAGCTCATGCAAGTTATAGCCTATATGTCCACCTTATTGGTGAGTATGCATTAGAGGTGTTCCCCCCCGCCTCGCTCTACATGACCACAGTTTCACACTGGCTTATGATTCAAAGTTTGCAGGTTAGCCTATCAGTGATATGCTCCTGCTTTGCATTTCAACAAGATATCTGAGGGCCTGTGCACATGGCAGGGGAGAAGACAGAAGAGGATGCTTCACCAGCCAGCACATTTATCTGCCAGCACTAATTGTGCAAATGGGGAAAAATTTGTACGATGCAAAGGTGCTGATCAGAGAACAGCAGAATTTACTGCTATATTGAATCAATAAATATGCATATGGGAAATTACAAATGGACTGCTTTTTCTTTTTTTTTCTAGGATAACACCCACCATCTCTTACAAATTATGTCAATTTCACATTGTAAATTTGCAAGGTATGCACAGGAATCCTGATACACCAAACCTGGTGCTCATTCTGTTTGGAGTGGTTTCCCCCTCATTAATTCTCTCAGTTAATTGTTGTACAGCCACTTTACCATATTCTGTATTTACATTTTTTATAAGAAAAGATGAGATTTTATTTAATTACACCCTTGTCCCACCTTTTCTTACTAGAACTCCCATTACAGTCTGTCTATACAGACATGCTACACATCATCTGTAGCTGTAGAGATTTTTAGGTATATACATTTGAACTAAATAGCATGGGCTTGTGTTACAGTCAGTAAAGAGAAGTACACTGTTTTATGATGTGATTCTTCTCATTCTAATATTGAAATCTAAAATCAGTCAAATTAATTGTGTCCAAAAAGCACCTATTTCTCTTTGTTGATTATAGAGAAAATTCAAAGTTACTAGCACAGATGAAGTCATCTATGTTCAATGACCACATCTGGCTGGATAAACTTAAACTCATTCTGGCCTCCTGGAGAAGAAATGTTGTAGAGGCATCAAAACCAAACTATTATCTCCTACTCCTCAGCAGCACTCCTTAGCTCATTGCAGTGCTGTGATATCCATGGTGTTAAAGGTTCTTGTGTGCTTAGAGATTAATGATGATGAAGTTGCATCTGCATATGAAAAATCATGTACACATAACTATTTCTCTGGTTTCAGCTTGACCAAAAGTGGTTTGAGATGTTTTGTTTGAGTGTGCCTTCCTCTTGGAAAGATATAAATCAGACTGCGTGGTGACAGTGTGATCTTCATTTTAGTGTTCAACCCCCTTCCCCACACCCTTGCCAGGTCAAGGATGCTTTCTCCAAAGAATATTTAACCTCCAGCCATCTTCTTCATACCTTTAAGTAGTAGAGTCATGAAAAGGTCCTCCTGAACCGAGTGTTATGCAAAAGACTTAGGAGAAAAATGTTCCTACAGGATTTCTAGTTCAGTGAGACCGAAATATTTATTTCTGTACAAATTAAGCATCACAACTTTACAGTTGTTCAGTCTTTCAATCTATCTCAGATTTTTACCCATGTTAAAAAAAAAAAAAAAAGCATGAATTGTACTTTTGTTGATCTGTATCCAGCTGGACCATGTGGTGTTAAAGTACAATAAGAGTTCATTTACTGGGCTTCAGCATATAGAATTGTAGAATCATAGAATCATTTAGGTTGGAAAAGACCTTTGAGTTAATCAAGTCCAACTGTTAACTCAGGACTGCCAAGACCATCACTAAACCACAAACAACACAACCTCCATGTTGACCTTATTATTTATTTTTAACTAGGCTCATTTTGGTCTAGTCACTTAGAGACAGCTTCATTTGTGATGACAAGCAAATGTTTACATAGGTTATTTTTAACAAGCAGGCAAAACCTAGGTTTTTTTTTTAAAAAAACACCCAAAGTATATTAATTATATCATTCTATCTACTCTTGAAAAAAAACCACCTGAAGTTATACTTAGAATCATAGAAACATTTAGGTTGGAAAAGACCTTTGAGATCATCAAGTCCAACCGTTAACCCAGGACTTCCAAGTCCATCACTAAACCATGTCCCTAAACACCACATCTATGTGTTTTTTAAACACTTCCAGGGATGGTGATTCCACCCACCTCCCTGGGCATCCTGTTCCAATACGTGACCACACTTTCAGTGAAGAAATTTTTCCTAATATCCAATCTAAACCTCCCCTGGAGTAACATGAGGCTGTTTCCTCTTGTCCTGTTGCTAGTTATCTGGGAGAAGAGACTGACACCCACCTGCCTACAACCTCCTTTCAGGTAGTTGTAGAGAGCAATGAGGTCTCCTTTTATCCAAGCTAAACAGCCCCAGTTCCCTCAGCCGCTCCTCATCAGACTTGTGCTCCAGACCCTTCACCAGCTTCGTTGCCCTTCTCTGGACATGCTGCAGAACCTCAATGTCCCTCCTGAAGTGAGGGGCTCAAAACTGAACACAGTATTCAAGGTGTGGCCTCACCAGTGCTGAGTACAGGGGGACAATCACTTCCCTTGTCCTGCTGTCTATGCTATTTCTGATACAAGCCAGGATGCTATTGGCCTTCTTGGCCACCTGGGCACACTGCTGGCTCATGTTCAGCCAGCCATCAACCAGCACTCCCAGGTCCTTTTCCACCAGGCAGCATTCCAGCCAGTCTTCCCCAAGCCTGTAGTGTTGTATGTTGAACCTCATACAGTTGGCCTCAGCCCATCAATCCAGTCTGTCCAGTTCCCTCTGCAGAGCTTTCCTGCCCTCAAGCAGATAAACGCTCCCACCCAGCTTCTTGTATGACTGTTATTTGCAAGTGCTGAAGAAAATACTAGTATCTGAGCACTTTGGAGGTTGACTTGTCAGCAGTTCTACTGTGTCGGTTTAACCCCAGCTGGTAATTAAGTACCACACAGCCGCTCACTCACTTCCCCCCCTCACCCAGAGGAATGTCAAACTCAAGGGTTGAGATAAGAACAATTTAATAATTGAAATAGAATAAAAATGAAAGAACAATAATAATGATGACAATAACAGTTATAATGAAAAGGGGAAGGGAAAGAATAACATCCAGAGGGAAAGGAAGAAAGGAACACGTGGTGCACAGCACAACTGCTCACCACCCACTGACCAATGCCCAGCCAGTCCCCGAGCAACAATCCACCTGCCCCAGCCAACCCCCCAGGTATATATACCAGGCATGACATCCCACGGTATGGAATGCCTCTTTGGCTAGTTTGGGTCAGCTGTCCTGGCTGTGTCCCCTCCTAATTCCTTGTGTCCCTCCAGCCTTTTCACTGGCAAGGCCTGAGGAACTGAAAAGTCTCACATCAAAGCCAAAACACAGCACCACACTAGCTTTTAAGAACATAATTAAGACCATCCCAGCTGAAACAAGGACATACTGTTTTCTTGAAATCCTGGGTTTGGTTTGCTTACACAGAGTTCATAAATCAGTGGATGGAGTGCAGGTGACCTGGTCAAAGTTGTGTGGTTAATAAAGTTGATCAACTGTTCTGCTCTTCATCATTCAGTTGTGTCATTTATAAGATCACTGCTGTAAATCTAAACATGCATGTCATTGGTGTTAAGGACCCATAAAATGTGGGTAAAAGAAACCTGAAAAAGCTGTTCCTATAAAGTTCACTTTTTATAGCTGGATATATATTGTATAGCTTATCATGCCAATGGATGCTCACGTAACCTTTTAAGTAAATTCTAAACATAAAAGGATTCCTTTGTCTCTAAGCAGGATGATCTGGAATAAAGGGGGAGTTGTGTGGGATGGCTCATCATGAGTAAATATCCAATAACATGACTGTGGACGGCCACATTCAGGAGATATCTACATTCTCAACATTGCTAGAAAAAAGAGCTGGGAGGACAGATTCAATGGTGTAGGATGCAATTTCACCTATTATTTTCTGTTATATATATTCTCTTGAGCTGTCTGAGTATTCAATATACCAAGTAAAACAGCTTTCTTTATATCCCATGGTGGTTACAACTTAATATACTTATAATTTAAGAAAAATTGACCTTGTTATTCATCTACGTCTTTCACTTTTCTTTCTATATTTGTGTGTAAATTTATCAGCAGGTGTTCTGTTCAAAACTGATGGCTTTTTGGAACGTGGTGCAGCATTTTAAACCTGCAGCATGGTCACCCAGTAGTAAAAAGCTCTTGAACAGATAAAGAGTTTATCTTTAATCAATTTCCAATGGAAAGCGAGAGTAGGCCACAAGTCTGAATGGGAAGTATCTTTATGGACTTGGATACTGTGACTTCATCTGTCTGTGGAATAGCCCATTTTAAAGGAATGGCATTATATAAGACACAGCACAGGAAAATACAAAGCAAGTCACAAAACAGCACATACTGCTATTTCATTCTCTTTTCAAGAAAAAAATATTTTTCCCTCCTGCACAAAAATTTGGCATATTATTAAGGATTCCTTTTTACAAAAAAAGGGAGAAAGAATGATCTCAAAAATATTTTCTTTAAAATTGAGAAGTTTCCAAAAAATCTTTGTGATATTTAACTATTATCTACAGAATTTCTTGCACAAATAGAAATCTTATGGAAAAAAAATCCTAAACTTTTAGGAAAATAAGGAGCATCCTCTGTTTCTAAAGGTTTATTTCAAAATAAACAAACTTACTGCAGTTTCTATCACATCTATTACCATTCTGATGGTGGTTGTTTTTAGAAACAGCACAACTTGTTTAGCTTTTCACAGAAGATGAAAATAAAAGAAAGTAGTGGTGTGTGCTATGAAATAGAGGGCAGAAGTCTGGGTGTGCACATATCTGCAGTGGGAAGAGGCAGAAATATCAGAGAGTGGTTTTGAAATGAGTTTGCTTTTATTCAATCACTTGCCCAGCATCTTTCTTAGTGCTTCAGAAAGCTTTCAATAAAAAACAAATGAAATGCACAATAAAATACAGACTCATAACAAATATTCAAATGACTATCCCAGTACAAACCCATATACAAAAGATTCCGCTAGTGAGATACTCACAAAATACATTTTCAAAAGACAAACTGATTAAGGAAGTTGACCATGTATATTGATACTGGAGAGTACATTTTCCTACAAAGAGCAGGCAGGCAAGGAATGGTATACTAAAGTTAACCAGACTGCAGTTTTGTGAGACTATAAAAGGAGTCCTCCCAACAGGTAATTCTTAGAAGCAGACTGACATTAAATCTTTCCTTAAGATTTAGGTATGTGGGGTTTTTCTTTCTTCCTCCTCAACCTATTTTAATTCCAAAAATTTTTACAATCCTGAGTGTAATACCTCATCAATCTGCAAAATAAAATAGAATTTATTCTATAAGCCATGCATAGGTGAACCTGGAATTCCTCTGACTTTGTGTCTGATGATTAGATGTTCAGATGTCTAAAAAAGTGCATGCAGTGGCTGAATCTTTGCTTGTGGCCAAGATGTTTATGATGACTCGCACTACTGTGGATTCTCTGGTGTCTAATAAAAGTGAGCTACCCTTGCCCTCGGTGACAGCGCTAATGTGTGTTTTGTTGTTTGAGGCTTTATGGTTTTTTTCCTATTCTGATGGACATTTAGCTGAACAATGCAATAATGTAATCAGGAAAGAGTCATAGACTAACACACACAACTTGATCACATCAGCTTAATTTCTTTAGAAAGTCAACTTGCTAAAGAAGGACTCAAGCAGTCATTTCAAACTACAGTTCTGTCTAAGAACCAGAGTTTATTCCGTCTTGCCTTTAAATGTCTCATGTTTTAAGGAAGATTGATTAGACTTAAAAATCCTTTAAAATGAAAATGTGTTGGAAGAAGGGTTCGCTGGAGTCAAGAAGACACTCAATATGAGTTATGCATCTTGCTCAACTTTATTAGTTTCTAACACTACTTATATAGAACCGATACACATGCATATTCATAAAGCAAAAATAAAATTAGTTGTTAGTCTCTAAGCGCGCCCGGTTCTCACACCCCTAATTATCATTACTAAAATAAGCATTCTATCCACGTAGCTAATTGTGTTGCTATGCTTCAGCCTTGTAGTTTGTTACTCCCTATATTCCCATACCGCTCCCTATCTTTCTTGGCCCTGCACCTGCTTTCCCAGCAGCTGTACCTTGTTACAGCCATGGCCTGTTGGCACAACATAATTACTTGGTCTCAGGATTCAAGAATAGCTCAAGGCTACCTTTTTTGTTAACTTCAGCACAGCAACTTCAGTACAATTCTGATTACAGGCCTATTCTAATTCCAGGCCTGGATTGTGCAGATCTTCAGAGATTCTAAGGCCACGCTTCTGCAGCCATTCTTCTACAATTCCCCCTTTTTTCTTTTGCACAAGCCAGGCCTGATTGGTTATGTTAAAAACTACTCTCTTTAAACAGGAAAAAACACAGCTAAAAACTAAAAGCATTACAATAATGATTATAACAAAGCGTATTCCTTCCGTCAATAACGTCTTTAACCAACCTGTTATGCCCAATCCTCTCAACCATTCATCAAAGGGATTATCATCAGCAAGAATATGCTTCATGTTTCCCTGCAGCTGTGACAACTTCTTGTGCATCGATATGGAATGATCGGAAAGGTTCACACAACACATCCCTTCAAAATCCTCACAACCGTGTCCATGTGCTAATAACAAAAAATCTACTGCAGCTCTATTTTATAATGTAGCATGCCTAACACTATCTACGTCAAGCGATAACGAACTTAAAATCTGTGATATAAGATTAAATTGTTTCTCTCCCCAACACGCTAATCTTCGTATATTCTTAGCGTTTAATGCAGCCATTGCTCCTGGCATAAATATGGAGGCTAAGACATTTGTTGTTACAGACTGCAGATCGACTCGGTCATTACATGTTTCATCAAAGGTGCGCAGTGCCCTCCGTGATCTATGAAATTGTGGAGTAATTTTCAATAAGTTTTTCATACGTGGAGCAAACAAAGTTAAACGCCATAAATAACATTGTCCACCGACAGGATTCAAAGGAATCCCTGGCCATGCTCTATCTCCACATATCAAAAAGACTCCTGGTGGCAACCGATAGCCCCCTGATACATTTACATGTAGGCTTCCAGCTTTCAATTCACCCCAATTAGGTGAACCGGTTAGATTTTGAAACCTTGTATAAAACTCCCATTCACCTTGACGTGGTAGCCACAATCGCCACGGTTCACCAAACCAAATTACTCCAGTGCCATTCATGGGTTGAAGTGGTGATACCGTGTCGTTGCATTCTGGCATTCCCGTTGCAGTTACGTTAACGTATTTAACAGGCACAATGCTACCCAATAGGTCTGTGATAAACGCAGTCATGATTCATGTGAAAAATAGAATGTACTGTGATAAGTGTAATTGTTGTACCCTGGACCCTCAGATTAAAAGACTGATGCTCTACCGACTGAGCTATCCGGGCATAAAAGACACTGCTTTTAGGACTCAGGTGTGCGCGTGGTGGAAACAATTAAGTTCTCCACGCACCTAGCGCTATCCTTGCTCATTGTTTCTCAACTTAAATTGATTGAACCCAAAATAAAATTGTTTTAATTGTTATTGTTTATAACAGGTCTAACTCCTGCAATGGTAAATGATATAGTCGATTTAAATTCTCAATAACCGTCTTCTGCCAGGCTGCATTATGCATAGAAGGCCAAACAAATTGCCCATTTGGACTCATACATGTACCATTATGATTGGAAGTCAGATCCACTGTTTTAACATTCAAAAAAACATCAAAATTTGTTTCATTGTCTTGTAGGGGAATACCAATTAAACAAGTTCTAAAGGGGTTGTCTGCTTGCTGCAAACTTAAACAAAAGCCTGTTACCCCCATGATATTTGCCCATGTCACCCATATGTTTGTCCTAGGCAAGATGTCAAAAATACTTTGGCCAATGGGTAAAAAATTCATCAAGACCGTAAACCAAGTCCACCACTTAAACATGTTTAGTCCCACAATTTCCACCTTTTTTCTTTTTTTTTTTTTTTCACATTCCACCCCACAAATCTGTGCTTTCACAGATACTGATGATGCTGTCTCCAATCAGCATAGTATTATGTTGCAGAATGGCTGTGTGATCATGGCCATGACTCCCTTAAAGATCTTTGTGAAACAAAGTTAGCGTAAGTTAGCTGAAGCAGGCCTTGCAGCTGTGCTGAGGCATGCTGATAAGGAAGCTGAGAAAAACACTGACCTTGTGCCTAATGTTGTAAATAACTTTAAGGAATACGCGTAGACAAGAGAGGAAAAAAAAAAATGTAGCTATCTATCCGCAGAAACTGCAAGTAGGAGGACGTATGAAAATGTAACCCTTTAGAGCTTAGCCAATCAGCAGATGACTAATAGGCATAATTAACTGGAACTGTATATAAGACATAATCGCGCCGTAAGAAATCGAAGCTTGCTTTATCACTCATATTGAGTTTGCCCGCTTGACTTCCCTCGCCGTCAACAGTATTACACTAGCCGTATGTTTTCTCTTGCTTCATGCCTGGTTACTAATCAAACACATACACTCTTTACACCATTTACATTTAAGCTTTGGCTTACAGAACCGTTTTACCCCACATAGCATACATCGGCACAATACCCACGGGTTACATCCCTTACAACATAGACAGTTTATTCCATCTGCTCGCTCTGAGTCTTCTCTTCTGTCTTCTGATCTTGACATACAGGTCGCACAAACTTGCTAGGGACCCATATAGGTCCTTTATCTATGGAGATACAAAAATAACCTCTACCGATAAAAAACACCGGATTAGGTCCTTCCCATGCACCTGAAGCCATATTTTTATACAGAACATGCAAACCAGGAACTGTAGTTGTTTGGTTCCCTCATGCTGTTTGGTGATGTATAACAACAGGTGGTCCCTTTCTACCCTCTGTAAGGGAGAGATAGTTAAGGTAAACAACACCTTAGTCAACCGTTTAGTTACGTCTATGTCCTGTGATACTTTCTGTCTCTGAAGAAAATGCAGGGTACGGTTTGCCCTTTCAACAACTGCTTTCAGTTCTAAGGTTTGAAGGTTGTCCTGTGGTTCACGGGTGATCACTTGTTTCTGCCACTGATTATCGGATTGCCAAACACACGCAGCCTTCTTCATCTTTCGTCCTGCATCTGTAAACACTGTTGGCCCTTCAATTGGTCTTTTTGAGCATAATGGTCTCTCAATCCACTGGTAATGTTCTAACATCTTCCAGAGAGGTCCTTTTGGCTGGTTGTTGTGTACAACACTTGTATAACCCATCAAAGCTTCCTGTATGGCTGTTGAATGTCTCAGGAGCCATTCATAATCATCACCACAGACTGGAATACTGATATCTGCTAGTTCAGTCCTATCAATTTCAACAATCCTGTCTCTTCCTTTTCTCACCAAGGCTGCTACTGCTTCAAGACATCTTAAAATACGATGTCTGGGTTGCAATGGCAAAAACAACCACTCTAAAACGATCATCGTATTTTCCCCCTTTTTCTTTTGCCATTGCAAAATAAGGGCAAAAGGTGAAGTGGCAACATTACAAACCAAAAAAGATAACGGATGATTTGCCATTCGGCGACCACACTAGCCAGTCTGAATCTTGCGGGACACAACTTCTAGGGCAGCCCGCTGTTCTGGTGAACAAGTTCAAGGGCTGTTGGCTTCGGTGCCATGCAACCAGGATCAGAACTGTTGCAAATTATCGTTAGTGAGTCTCTTTGTGTGTCATCAGGGTGTAAGGGAATCGTGAAAAAGACAGAACAGTCTTTCAAGCCTATCACAACAATTATCCAAATCTGAGGGATCATCATAAAAGGTGGAAGAGCAGGTTGCAACACTCCCATCGCTAAAATCTGATGATTAACCTTCCATAAATCATGTTCCAGTTATGTGCCTCAAGATAATTAATCAGTACCGGACAAGCTAACGAGCTGGTCACTTGCCAATCACCATCCAAAACAGCATCACGAATAACACCAGACCAACGCTGTAGAATTGGATCTTTTCTCGAGTTCAGCATCAGTGGGGTAGTTGGGCTAACTGGTGGAATTACAGGTATTGAAGTAGTAGGCAGGTTCATTTTAACTCGCTTTACCAGGTTTCTTAATTTATCTATTACCTCTTGTAAGGATTTCTCTGTATTGTTATCACAAAGTTTCTCCTAGCCTTCTTCCTCAAACCCGTCCGATGATGTTTCAGGACGAGGAGGGTACGTCGTCGCACGGCGCTTCTGCCCGCCCTGACGTGATTGGTGCAGCAGGACTCGCTGCCCCACCCTTCCGGGGAAGGCTCGGCTGCCTCTTCCGGGTTCGGCTCAGTTACCGCAGGCTCCTGAGGAGTAACTTTCGGTTTATCCGCTGTCTTATCTAAAAGCTCCGGCACTGTTGAACACGCAGGGGCAGACATACCCTTCATAGGACGAGTATGCCCAACTCCGAAAAGTGTAGCCAAGAGAGAAGGCTTAGGTGAATCACCCTTCTGCTCCACCGGCTTTTCTCCACATCTCTCCCCAATGCTTCTATGGCTGCCGCCGCTACTTTTTTTTTTTTTTTTTCGCTTTCGTAGTTTCCAGGGTGTTAACTATCGACCGCCACCCCAGAGGCAATTTCCCACTTCTCTCCATTCCGCAATACTAAACAATAACGCAGGCTCGGGGATTTTTCTTTTTTTTCTTTTTTTTCTTTTTTCGTGCCCAGTGAACTAAGGTCTCCACTTCTGTCTCTTTAACGCCCTCCCCTCTCTTAAGGAGGATGCCAGTTAACAGTTTAATTGCCGCGTCTAATTCCATTGCGGTCTTCTCAGAGCTCTCCCCTTTCACAGAAAGGATATCAGCTCGGAGAAGCCCTGCCGCGATTTACTCGTCGCGGCCTTCCGTAGTGCCCCCCACCCCTCCTCTCACAGAGAGGAATTTAGCGTAGAGTCCTGCCGCGATTTACTCTACGCGGTCTTACCACCGGTGGGGGTGCGATCTGCAGCTCTACACCGAACTCTGGACTCTGCTTTTTGCCAGCAGCTGGGGGGATCCATGGCGGTGGGTGGGCGAGCGAGCGGGGGGAGCTGCGGGGCACGGCACGGCATGCTGGCGGGGCGCGGGGAACTGTACTGGTGTAAGAAGCAATCTGGCTAGCGAAGTACAGTCACTGGGTTTCATGATTTTAGAGTCAAACAAATAATTCAACAGGTACTTGACTGGTTCTGATTGTAAATCATATTGTGTAACAGTTTGTCGTAGGTGCTGCATAAACTTCCAATCAAAAGGTTTCCACGCTGCGGCTGCTGAACCATCTGGTAAAGTGGTGGTCCACACGGGACATGCAACAGCAGAAGCAGCCTGCCACTCTCCCTCCAATATAGCGTCTCGTATAACCCCAGACCAACGACTTTGGGGAGCGGCAGGGTGGAGGATAACGCCTTCCTGGGTCAGGACCCGAAGATCACGACTGGCAGTAGGCAGATGACATTCGTTCAATTGCTGCTGCAAGCGGTTTAGGGTCCAGTCGGGGGATTTTGTTCGGGGATGGGGTATCGGGGCAGCTGGGGTGGGTTAATTTTCTTTATCGGACTCTGCACTCACATTCAGAGACGTGCTCAGACCCGCTCTAGTACTGACGTGCGGAATTAGACTCTATAACTGGAAAGTTATAAAGTAGGTATGTTTATTGCGCGCAGATGCACGGGGGATCGCTCCTCGACAAGCCTGCATACCCGAAGTGATGAACCATCTCACATTTATACAATGAAACAAATGAATATTCAATTAACGCCTATACATATCAGTTACCTAAACCCTGCTTACTCTTGCTTCGTATGTTAATTAGCTTATCAGTCCTTTGCCTGGAATGTGGTGGTCTTGCAGGTTTGTAGGTGATTCATGTCCTTGTGACCATATGATCTTCTCCAGCAAGGAGACTTAGCACTCCCTCCCTCTAGATAGCATTTGAATGTCTCTCATCTTTTTCTCATTCTCTTTTAAATAGCCCCTTTGTTAGAGAAAGAAGGGCAGGCTCTCCCAGTCTCCCCTTTGTTAGAGGAAGAGGGGCAGGTCTCCTCAAAACTGTAGTTGTCTCCTCAGAGCTGTGTGCCTGTGACCAGACACATATCTTATATGGACAATCGATGTCCATTATCCCCATTTCACACTATTTCTCCATATCAATCCCCCCTTTTCTATTAAATTAAGTAAATTCTTTTACTTAAGCAGTCTTCCCGAATGATATAAAGCATCATACATAAGCGTTACCCTTTTAAACATTCTCCAAACCCACAAATGTAACATAATGGTTAGTATTAAGGAAATTCCTAAACTGATCAATAAGATCACAATGGGGTGTACCATAGCGTTAAGAATTCCTGTTGCAGAAGGTGACCAGCCAAAGAGAGTATCCCACTACTTATGGTTTCCGTCCTGTTCTACCTTTTTTAAAACTTTCTTGATCCCCTCTACATCATGATGGGTCATAAGAAGAGTTTCGTGTCCCTTTTCTTTGGTTTCTTCCAGTATACGTTGTAAATCTGCATGTTTTAATAGTTCTTTTATACTGCTTATATTTAGTCCTATGGGGGTAGGAATTATCATCTGTGATAGGGTAAAGTTGGATTTTAAGAATTGATGAGACACTACTGGGGCTGAGTAACTAAAATCGCATCCTGTGATAGTAGTAAAATTACAAATACAATAATTTGAATACTGTGCAGTCTCCTTTACCTCCCCATCTATGGTTATTGTGTTACACTTAGTTCTCAAACACGCACATCCCTTCCCTGCATATATAATTACTGTTTTCAAGTTTGTATTTGGTCGGGCCTCGAAATGACATATTTTCTGATCTGTATCTAAACAAGTATCCTGAGCCATTATAGTATTGCTTTCACAGAGGAAGCCCTGCTGTTCTCGCATAATACAAGATTCTAAATCTACTGTTTGCCACTTGTCGCCTATCTTTCTGGCCCATGTTCTATGTTCAAAAGTGTATAGGAACACCCCATTATGGTTAATTCCAAGGGCTACAATGGGGTGTATGGTAATTATTACTGCATTATGTATGGTTAACACAAAAGCTGTGATGGGTCGTAGGTAAAGTTCACCACATTCCACCATGACTGGAGTTTTCTTTCTACCTCGGTAGCATTGTCCCAAACCATCTTTCAAATCTCCGTAGGAAATATGCCTTCCTCTCCTTCTCTTATTATGGATGCAGCTATTGATTGCATCCACATTTGGGCTTGGATACAACTTAGAGCCGGGGCGACGTCATCCTGTAAACCACCTAATGCCTTAGTGATGAGTTGATGATCTTCCATGTTTATTTGTTCCCACCTGGGGAGTACCTTCGATATCAACCATCGGTGCGCCCCTAATGCCAATAATGAAGATTTTAGTGGTTGTTGTAGTTTTGATAGAACAGCCGTGGTGGCGGCTAGTTTATTCATTATCACCTCTGAGTCTATGGAATTTAATACTCCGAGTCCTGTTCCCAACATTCCAGTTACATCTCTCACTATTCTGTTTCGATAAATATTTCCCCTTTTTCTTAACCAAGTTGTCCATCCCTCATAAGAGGTTCGTAAGAAGGGGAACAGGATGGCTTAACATCAGAAACGTTGATTTGTATTTGTAACTCTTCATTTAAGAGACCATTCTGGGTTAAACAACATTTGTTGCTGACCTGTATTTCTGATTACATATGGTCCAATTGTATAAATTTTTGGATCTGGTTTAGTTAATTTAAGATCAAGCTTTAATGGGGTTGTTGTAACTGTGGTGGTGGTAGGAACAGTGGTTAGCGTGATTGTCATTTTGATCTTATAAGTCAGAGCTGTTCTTGGGGATTCCTTTCCTAGGCATATTATAAAGATGGGGTCAGTTAAGGTAAAATTGTGCCAACATTCCCGTGAATTAAAGCACATGGTTGTTTTTAGAAGGGTAAATTCCTTATCTACCTTTCTGACATTAATCAGGGTGTCTCCCGAAATCTTGGTGTTATCCTTTTCATTATATGTTTGACACCCTACTTTTATCCTATCTCCTAATATTCCCCATAATCGGTCGACTTTGTGTACATCCTCCCGATCCCATTGATTCCTTTGGTACACCTCATTTTCAGAAAAAACCACCATAGCTAGTTTCGTCTTTGAGTCCACCTTTCCCATTATTCCAGTGTGTTTTTTCTGGGCATGATTCCAAGGCCAGTTATCAGGCTCTTGGCTGTAGGCAAGAGAGAGGGTACAAAAAACCAAAAGTGGTTTAAACCCACTATTGATCATTTTAAGAATCTAAACGTTCCTCATATATACATATAAAATCTGTTTTGATCAAAAATATCTTTGTTTGAGTTGGGGCTTACTGATAACAAGTTGGGCAAGACTGGCCACTGGCTCAGTCCCAGACTCTTTTGTTCTATATTGTTTGTTGTGGTGCCCTTCCCATATGGTGGATCCGCAACCACTCAGGTTCACTTACTTGCCACCCACATTGTTCCCATTTGTCCGAGTAAATTTGAGTTTCAGTTCTTTTTTAACTGGGGTTACTTTCCACGAAGTTGCAGGGGCTTTCTTAATCCGGGTATGGTGAATCCAAGAATTCTGTCCCTCAACCTTGATTGCAGTGTAGGTGGTGAGTAGGACGTGAAAAGGTCCGGTCCACTGTGGTTCCAGGGTTTTATCTGCAAAACACTTAACGTATACATAGTCCCCTGGTCGTATATCGTGAACAGGTCCATCCAGACCCCTACGGCGTGTTCCCA
The DNA here is from genome assembly GCF_023634085.1 of Falco cherrug. Classification (NCBI taxonomy): domain Eukaryota; kingdom Metazoa; phylum Chordata; class Aves; order Falconiformes; family Falconidae; genus Falco; species Falco cherrug. The sequence goes on from NC_073719.1 coordinate 1,738,409, forward strand.
TCACATGCTTCTCAATTCTTATTAATTGTTTGTTTAGTGCCACCATATAGGAAGTCAATGTTTCTTCACCAATCTGTGAAGACCTCCCCTTTTGCACCCCATAGGGTCGTCCATATAAAATTTCAAATGGGCTAAGCCCCTCTTTTGCTCTCGGTCTAGTTCGAATTCGTGTAAGGGCTAAAGGCAAAGACTGGGGCCAAGTTAGATTTGTTTCTTGGCCTAACTTGACAATCTGTTGTTTGATTAGATGATTCATCTTTTCCACCTGGCCACTCGATTGTGGTCAGTATGGGGTATGTAATTGCCAATCTATTCCTAGATGGTGGCTGATCTGTTGTACTATTCTGGACACAAAATGTGGTCCACTATCCGAGGACTCTACCGCTGGGACTCCAAACCTAGGTATTATCTCTTGGAGTAGTATTTTGGTCACTTCCCGGGCTTTAGCAGTTCTGCACGGGAAGGTTTCTGGCCAACCTGAAAAGGTATCTGTTAGTACCAATAAATATCGATACCCCCCTTTTCTAGGAAGTTCCAAGAAATCGATCTGCCAATGTTGCCCTGGAACATTCCCTCTACTAATGTTCCCTAGTTTTATTTTATTTGCTGTATTGGGATTATTGCGTAAACACATTTCACATTGCTGAGTCACCTGTTTTATTACAGTATACAAGTTTCGCCCTTTCAATTTCTGATTTAGACTTTTATATAAAGTATCAGCTCCCCAATGCGTCTTATTAATAATAGGGCTGTGGTCCATATTAAATTGGATGGTACCACTATACAACCATCCCTTAAATAAATCCACTTATTTATTTTTATTTTATCATTCATGTCCTGAATTACCTTTAAGTTTCCTTTAGAATAGTTTGGCTCTTGATCTGTACTTACAGTTTGGATTTTATCATCTGGTATTAAGGATAATTCCTCCTTTCCTACCTCCTCTGTTACTCGTCTGGCCTCATGGTCGGACAGGCGGTTTCCAATTTCCAAATCAGTGCCTCACAATGGGCCATGCCTCACATCAAGGTCTGGCATGGCATATGTTCCCACCGCTCAACGCCTACTGGGTTGCAGCCAACAGCGGAGCTCAAGATTCTTCTTGGTGGCAAACACAGAGGCCAACCCAGTCTTGCCCTTGACTATGGTAGGAGGCACCTGACCAACCTTATTCCTTGTGCTTCGTTGTCAATGCAGTTTCATCTGCACATCCCATAACAAGTCACTGTCATGGCAAAAGACAGATTTACATTAGTAGATCTACTACAGAGTGTATTTTATTTCAGTTTTTCTGCCAATATCCCCACAGCCTTGCTGACCAAGGGATATTGTTTTTATCTGAACTGAGCAAGCCTCCCCCTTATCATTTTACTGTAACAGGTAAAGCATTTTTCACCTTTCCTGGAATTTATTTTCAGATACACCTGGTTAAAAATTTCTTTTACTTCAGGGAAGTCCTCTTTTCCTCTTTTCTGTTGAATTAAAGATAAGCTCAATATTTCAATTACTTGATCATATTTAATTTTTAATTTCATTTCCCCTTCTTTAAACGTCTAGATGTTCTAATAAATCTCATCCTAACAAAGATTTTAGTGAATTTGGCCTTCTTATTTGTTTTTTTAGTTTGTACTTTAAAGGTTTCAGGATGTTTTCCTGGTGGCCAGCAGCTCCCACAACTGTTAACAATCTATTTTTTTTTTTTTTACTGAAGTTTAACAAATAAGTTGGTTTTGTATTCACTAAAATTCCACCTCATACCCATTCCCTGCCCTAGAGGGGCCGTTACCGGTCCTGTTGTACTGCAAATGCTGCAGCAATTGGGGTGACATTGCCAGGTCCTTCTGCTCAATTGTCAGCAATAGCAACCCCCTCCTCCTCACCATCAGAAGGGTTCGGGGCAGGAGATGCTCTTCCTGCTCTGCAGGTTACACAAGCCTGCCTCTGCAGCAGCACTTCTGTTTTAACTCTTTCTTACCCTGAATGCAAATCTGCTCCTTGTTGCTTTAAGCCTGTGTTCTTGCATATCATGCCTTTGCAGGCAAACAGAAAACACCCTGCCATGCATCCCAGCATGATTCAGTCGCACCTTCGAGGGGGTACGGGGGTTTGTACAAACTCACCCCAATACTTTAACACTTTCACAAGGTCTTTGAACCCCCACCCCGCCTCAGGTTTTACATACATTAGTACAAGTTCTTATCTTACTATGTGTTTCATTCTGGTTGCTCCACAGAAGGAGCCACAACCTGAGCTTTTTAACACAGAAATTTCAACAAGAACATCTTTCTAGCTTAGGTCTCAGGTTTTTTTTCCCCCATCCTTTTCTAGGGCCATAATCAATGATCATGTGATGATAACCCCACACTCTTTCTAGTGCTAGTACCATAGGATCCCGAGGGGGTACTAATCCACAGTCCTTTTGCCACTCAGGTTTGTCCCGGAGGACGAAGAACATGTCTGCATATGATACTTCATCCCATTTTCCCTCTCTTCTCAGAAACAACATTAATTGCAGGAGAGTGTTATAATCTAACGTTCCTCCCTCCTGAGGCCATTTCGCATCACTCCCCAATTTATACAAAGGCCACCACTGATTACAATATTTAATCAATTTCCTTCTATTTTCGGTACCACCCTGTCCTACGATATCCCTCCAATGTTTTAATATACAACCCAAGGGCGATTTTTCACAGGGCTTACTCCTTCCATTTCCCATTTCGCAATTTAAATTACTTTGTTTTTCTCCGGCCGCCTTAGCCACCCAAGGTCAGAAACGCGGATAGAGCTCCTTACTCGTTTTGCACTCAAACGCGTGTCTCAAGCACTCTTGCACTCACACTCAGTCAAAATAATTAAGCTATACACGGAAAATCAAAATGCGCATCTCAATCACATCATTCACACTCTCCGGGCAGCCCTCAGTCACACAAGCAGTATGTTATACGGTACCGTGCACTTATGTACAACTTTTAGGAACACTAACAGTTCACAAAGTATGCATTTCAATGAACAATTGCCAAAAAACAAACAACAAACAAAAACCAATTTTTCCTGGTCTGAAGCAGAGTGTTAAGCTTTCCGCTATTTGCCACGAATTATCAGAATATATTATTTTTCAACATATATTTCATAACTCCAAGTTTTGATCATGTAACAAGACAACACATAGAACAAACAAGACACAGAGCGCTATTTCAGTTGTTACATTCTAGGAATTCCCCAATTCTTAAGACAACCTAAAGTAAGTTTTTAGCTTCCTCTTTTTCCGAGGCAAAAGTTTCCCTTTTACTTTTGCTGTGAGGTCCCTCTTGTTCCTGTGAGATTCCGCCTTATTCCGTCCCGCCCCCCGCTTTCCGTCACGAGGCCTCCGGGCTTTTAGGAATGGCAGTAACCTTGGGTTTGCTCGATCTGCCCTCAAGATCGCTAGCGGCCACCCCTTGGTCAGCAAACCCCCTCCCAAGGTACCTTTTCTCCTGGGGACTACGCTGCGCGCCGGACGTCTCCGTGCGTCTCACCAGCCGCCCCGTTACTAAACATACCGTTTTATCCGTGGATGCAGGGGTTTCTCTTCTGCTCCCGGGTGAACAGCTGAGAAGAGGAGGCTCCTCCGAGGAAATCTCCCGGGGTGCGCCTAGGAGCGTCCGCTCCGCAGCTGGTCCCTCAGCCGAGCAGAAATCCTCCTGCCTGGCTCGCCAAACTGACGTGCGGAATTAAACTCTATAACTCGAAAGTTATAAAGTAGGTATGTTTATTGCGCGCAGATGCACGGGGGATCGCTCCTCCACAAGCGTGGAGTGATGAACCATCTCACATTTATACAATAAAACAAATGAATATTCAATTAACGCGTATACATATTCGTTACCTAAACCCCGCTTCGTATGTTAATTAGCTTATCAGTCCTTTGCCTGGAATGTGGTGGTCTTGCAGGTTTGTAGGTGATTCATGTTCTTGTGACCATCTGATCTTCTTCAGGTGATTCATGTCCTTGTGACCATCCAAACTTCTCCAGCAAGGAGACTTAGCACTCCCTCCCTCTAGATAGCATTTGAATGTCTCTCATCTTTTTCTCATTCTCTTTTAAATAGCCCCTTTGTTAGAGAAAGAAGGGCAGGCTCTCCCAGTCTCCCCTTTGTTAGAGGAAGAGGGGCAGGTCTCCTCAAAACTGTAGTTGTCTCCTCGGAGCTGTGTGCCTATGTGACCAGACACCGCACCCATGACTAGTCACCATACCCACATTCCTTGAGCAGACACATACAATCACAATCGATGTCCATTATCTCCATTTCACACTATTTCTCCATATCAGTACCCTCTTCCTCATCTAGCAGGGTGGGCGGCTCTCGGTAGCTGTCAGGTCGGGGTGGAGCACCCGTTGCGGCGGCACCCTCTGGAGACATTGTTGGCTGTAATAGCTCTGTCACAGATTTTTTAATAGGCACAATTATGCCTTTTGCAGACAGAGCGCCTTGACCAAATAATCGGGTAGACTCCGACTCGGTATCCCAACCGAGGTCTGAGGCAGGCATAGCCATTTTTTTGTCCGCAACCATTGATCGTAATTGGTTCATGACCTCCCTCCAGGTAGTCCCCAAGTCCTTGTCTGACTTGCTGCTGCTAAGGATCGCATCGCAAATGGAAAGCCGATCTCTCGCCACTCAGTCACACTAAACATCAATTGTGAGTCTTTTAAGTGTCCTTTTTCATTCGCCCACCTACAGAGCTCATGGAGCTTCTTAGTGCTCATGCTAGCCTCTCGCTTAGCAAGAATATCAGTTAACAGAGTGAGTGCCGCCTCCCTTTCCATTATCGAGGGAAAAACGGTCTTACCGGTGCAGGTCCATACAGGAGCTCACTTGCCGGATTCAGACGTCTTTACTCCTTACGGACGCCTTCCTGCTCGAACTCCTCTCAGCGACTCTCAATTCTCAAAGCCCACTGTTGCAATGCAAAACAGAATTTTTCCAGCTTTTTTCAGCTTTCCCGTGGTTCGGGCACCAAATGTTGGAAGAAGGGTTCGCCGGAGTCAAGAAGACGCTCAATATCAGTTAATTGAAAGATGTGCTTACACTTCCAATGCACTATCCCAAGAAAAATGCCTTTAAAATCTGCCAACACAGCTGATGTTGGGTTTTTTATGGCACTTGGTTCAACAGCAAACACACAAAGCTATAGGCCCTGTTTGGATAGGAGAGGGGTTAGTAAATATTTGGAGCATATCCTCTAGGATTTGCAAATTAGCAGAGAAGTGTGCAAGGCTAGGACTGTTTGCACCCTGAGAGACAGTGCAGAGACTCACCTCTCCAGAGATACTTCTGCGTCTTGGGGAGACCTCTGCAATGCTGCAGATACAGCTGTCATAAGTTAAATATAATAGGTAACCTTTCATTTCTATGTAGCTAATTAATATCCCTTCATTATTATTTTTTTTAGGTATTCATTAGGACTCCTGTTTCATGTCTCAACTTAAGACTAAGCACTGAAGTGTTTTGTAGACAGTCTCTACTTTTTCTTTCAAGAACTACATCAATTTATTTTTAAGTACGTATTCTTCTTAATATCTTGTCTTTGGGTAACAAAAGACAAAACATAAACCTAAGTTGTTATTTCAATATATTTATACGTATTTGTATGTAGAAATGTATGGATCTTTAACTGTATATACAATATTCATCCACTCGTGTATATATACACACAGAGAGAAAGAAGTATATTTCTAAGATTTAAAATTTGAGGAAAAGGTTTTGGTGAGCTAGAGAATTGTTTTTAGCTAGTGAGAGCCTTCCCTGTGGTAGGGAGCAGGATAAAAAAAATATTATAAGCTCAAGGACATGGGAAATCTCCACCTTTTTCTCTCAGCAGCTTCCTGAGTTGTAGACAAGTTCACACTCCAGGCAGTAAGTTTGCCTGTGGTATCTGGTAAACCAAAACACAGCCATCAGGACAGATAGCAGGGGAATGCCAGAAGCCTCTGGGTTAGTGCTGCTGCTCTCCACTTGTGCTTGCAGAAACCTGCTTGGTCTGCCTGGCGGAATGGAGCCTGCCTCCCATGGCACTGCTGTGTGATGCCTAGCACCAGGATGGATAGTCACACTTACCAGAGCTAGAGAGTAACTTTTAAAGCTGAAAGCAACTTTTGGCTTGATTTCCATGTAAGTTGTTCTTGCTTACTATTCATCAGACCCCTATCCCCTACCCTCCTTCCTCAGGCATAATTGGCCTCTCATTATTTGCACGTGACAGAGATATCTTGCTTATTGGGGAGCGTAGCAGAGTCAGGGACGCAAGGAGAGGACGCTTCCTTTCTGCACTATTACTGTGTTGCACACAAAATGCTCCTATTTCTTTATGGTGGAAAACAAAACTAAACCCCAAGCTTCCCCCCCCCCCAAAACAAACAAACAAACAAACAAACAAACAAAACCACCTGAGAATGTCAGTTTACAGACAGTGACAGAGCAGTGCAGCACTATATCAAGCTGGATTTATGATATACCAGAGTGCAGGACAATACCTTAAAACACACTTACAGACAGAAAATTGACTGTATAAAATGGCATCTGGGGTTTCCATATTTTATTTTGTCTCTTTAACATTTCCAGGTTGGGTTTAAGTCAAAAATATATTTTTTTTTTTTGCTACCAACTCATCTGTGGCACACTTCCCTAAGGATCGGTCATGTATTATCTAGCTCTAACATCATCTTAGAGGAGAAAGATTCTGCCAAAAAAATTCAATTTGAATATTTTCATTCTTATACCTTGTCTGTCACCTTGCAAACCTGTGGAATTTCTTTCAGAGGGCAACTGGAGACTATGTAGTCTCCAGTACAACAATACTCCTTTGAATCTACTTCACCCAGGGAAAGTTATTTTACAGAAAAAGGTAGATAATGAAACAGAAGAATTGGAAAGTTTTTTGCAGATGTTTTACAGCCGAGTCATGTAAACTTGCCATTTTGAATTTTTTTTAATAAACTGCTCTCTAACACAGTATCTAAAAATATTTAAATCTGAAAACTGTGGACATATATCACAGGTAAAGTGAAATAGTTATTTTATGGTGCTGAGAGAACATACATCTGTTGTGCTAGCAGGGCTAAAAGATATCATTTGGGGCAATCCAAACCTTTTAAAAAACATATTTGCTTAGTCACAAAAAAATAACTAGTTCTTCCTTGCTACTGGTAACACCGCAGTTTGGACCCATGTGAGGAATGAGAAGAAATCAATGTTGCAGCCCAGTGGAAAAAAAAAAGTAAGTTTTAAATTAAAAATTATGAATGTAACTTTTGTTCTGTAGAATACCCTACAGCAGGAGTCCTCAAACTACAGACGGCGGGCCGGATATGGCCCCCCAGGGTCCTCAGTCCAGCCCCCGGTATTTACAGAACCCCCCCGCCGGGGGGTGGTGGTGGGGGGGGAACAAGCAGCTGCAGATGACTGCCTGCCACTTCATCCGCGCTGGCCCCCTGTTTAAAAAGTTTGAGGACCCTTGCCCTACAGAATAGCTCAGATCTTCCTCACCTCAACTTCCAATAGCTACTTAGAAAGCTGGCCTCGACATCAGTACAATTATGATTTTGCTGGCTAGCGAAGTGAGTGGTATCTCTGGGCATTGGGCCTTTAATTAAGCAATAATAAATTATATCTTCCCGGAGTTCTGTGTGTCAGGCTTTGTCTTAGGAAATATAAAGACTGAGGAGCTGTGATTCATGTTCAGATATAACACATGGTAAGGTAACATCCAAACTGAACAAAGAGGGCAACCAAAATACCATTATAACCCAACCATTCATCACTTATAAGTGCTAACCTCTTCAGGGGTCCTCAAACTTTTTAAACAGGGGGCCGGCGTGCGGATGAAGTGGCAGGCAGTCATCTGCAGCTGTTTGTTCCACACACCCCCCCCCCCCCCCCGCCAACCCCCGGCGGGGGGGTCTGTAAATGCCGGGGGCTGGATTGAGTACCCTGGGGGGCCGTATCCGGCCCGTGGGACGTAGTTTGAGGACCCCTGGTCTTGACAGTCAAGGTACACCTTCCTTTTTTGGTCATAGATTAATTACCAATTTAGAAGTAATATTAAAAATCAGTTGTTGCCATTGATAAGAATTAATTACAAATACTTTTTGGGAAGGAACATATTAAGTGGACCTTTCTTTAAAAGAAAATATCATCCAAAAGCAGCAGATGAGAAGGCTTCTAGAGTGGCTCCAGAGATAGGAGAATTGTCTGAATTCTCTTCAGTGGGTATGTGGGTGACTGTGGATAACTGGCTAGCTGAAAAAGGTCACATAGACATAGTCCAGCTGGCTGGACAAAAACGCACATTGCTCTCAGCTTATCTGAAGTAAAGCAAAAATACACTGTCTTTGGCTGTTCTTGTTACACAATAACAGGAAGATCGCGGTGGGAAAAGAATGTTGCAGGTGGGAACAGATAACTACAGAAGAGAAACTAGGGGCGGGCTTGGTATTTAGGCAACTAACCAATAATGAGCTTAACTTTTGTAATATCTATGAGCTAATTATAAGAAGGCATAAAAGATGACTGTAAGGCACAATAAACGAAGTCTGCTGATCACTCATATTGAGTGACTGTGTCTTCCCTCCGTCGCGACCAATGGCGCCCGAACAGGGACCCTAGAGAGGGCTGAACCTGCGAGCCACGGTTCGACGGAGATTCGGGTACCGGTCCTGAAAGCAGCGCAGGAGGCGGAAGGGCACAGTCCCCGCGCCCGGGAGCACCTACAGAGGGTCCCGCCGGCCACGCGTCGCCGAAGTCTCGCAAAGGCTGCAACAGCGCTGACGACGGTATGGAGAGACAAGCGACGTATGATTTGCTCATATGCTTTTTAGAAAAGCGGAGCATTCGGGGCATAGATTGTAAAAAGGAATTACCCGGGTTATTAGCGTATGGGGTAGCGAGGGGTCATTTTGGGAATCCGGATACGTTTTTCGAGCATGCAGAGTGGCGTAATTATGGGGACACACTGTTTGCCGAAGTAATAGCCGACAATAAAACTGCCAAAACAGTGATGAAACCGTGGCAAGCTGTCACTAATGCCCTTTTGCAACATCGAGCCGAACAGAGAGCGGCTGCTGCTGCAATAGCCACACAGCAGGGGGAATCGGCTTCCCCCCCCCCCCCCCCCCCCCCTTGCCCGTTGCCTCCCTCGGCGCGTACGCTGACGGTTCAACAGGGGACTGCGGGAAGGTGGGACCAGTCGCCCTTCCCGTCGCCGCCCTCTTCGAATCCCTCAGCCCCTCCGTCGGGGAATGATGATGTGAGCGAGGAAATAGACCGTAAAAACCCGGTAGAGAGTAGGGAATGTACGAATCCTTTTGCAGAATGTCTTCGGGTTGCCCAAAAGAGGCAAAAGGTCTGGAAGCAGATAGCAGAAAGCGCTATGCTTGAGGGTGAACGCGATTTTGCCGCAGTAATCGTGCATGAGGCTTTCCCAGTCACGTATTCACAGCCAGATGCGCAGGGGAATATCACGGTTTCTATCACTAACTTAGATTGGAAGTTATTAACTCAGCTACGGGCTACGGTGAGTGAGTCAGGTTTGAAAGGGGAACCCACCAGGCAAATGTTAGATTATATTTGGGGAACTAATATCTTACTCCCGAGTGACATCCGCAGTATAATGAAGTTAATCTTGAGCCAACATCAGCAGCTTCTGTTTAACGCTCATTGGCAGGCTGCTTGTCAGGAATCGATAGCAGTGGTTAGACAGCCAGGGGACCCGCTGCATGGGGTTACTCTACAGGAGCTGATGGGTTTAGAACCCTATTTTCGAACCGAAGCTCAGGCACTGATGGGACCGGATAAGGCAAAGGAAGTGATGAGGCTAGCTAGACTAGCGCTTGACTGTATAAAGGAACCTGGGGGAATCCCTTCATATATGGGAATCAAGCAGGGAAGAGAGGAGCCTTTTGGGTTATTTATCGATCGGGTAGCAAACGCCATAGAGGCAGCTGGGGTGCAAGACTATCTCAAAGGCTCCATTTTAAAGCAGTGTGCCATACAGAATTGTAACGCAGCCACACGTAACATCCTAGCTACGCTACCAGGGACATGGACCATAGAAGAAGCTTTGGAAAGAATGGCACAAGTGCCGGTCGGGCCCCAGGCTATGTTACTCGAGGCAATAAAAGAACTAGGGAGTGCTTTAAAAGAGCAGGCGCAGGCTACCCAAAGTCAGGTCTTGGCAGCCCTTGCTCCTTTGCAAGCCTTTGCTGGGCGATCAAATGCCCGCGGCCCATCTCATCTACGGTGCTTCCGTTGCGGTGTCGCCGGACACATGAGACGGGACTGCAATGTCAACTCCGTATGGTGTCGAAACTGCCGCTCAGACACTCACAACGAAGCTGCTTGTCGTCAATCGTGAAACGGGCGACCCAGCGGGAAGAGGCGCCCCGCGCCGACACAAAAAACGGCTGCTTGCCTAGCAGCACAAAATCCTTTCCTCTCCGACCCGCAACCAGCGGAAGCCTCGGCTTGGACCTGGCAACAACAGTAGATTGTACCCTATTGGACTCAAAGCCTACAAAACTTGCTACTGGCATACAAGGACCAATTTGTATAAGCGGACAAGCTGTTGGAGCATTACTCATAGGGCATTCATCAGCCACCATGTTGGGACTCGATGTTTTGGTGGGACTGATTGATAAGGACTTTCACGGAGAAATTCATATTATGGCTCAGACGCTGTTTCCCCCACTCTTTATACCTAAAGGGACCAAGATAGCCCAGTTGATTCCACTACCGCATCTTGCAGGCACCCTCCAACCATTGCAAGAACAACCTCGAGGACAAGGTAACTTTGGGTCTACGGGACAAATGGCTTTATTGACTATTGGCTTGCGTCAACGACCACGGCGATCGGTCACGGTGCAGTATGGAGACCAGACACTCTCGATTACTGCGCTGTTGGATACTGGCGCTGATGTCTCTATAATCAGTGCACACAAATGGCCGGCGCATTGGCCAACCTGTACGACCAGTGCCACAGTTGCAGGAGTAGGAGGATTGACCCTCGCTCGCAAATCCCCCCTTCTACGATGGACTATAGCTGACAAAGTTATAAATTGTTGTGTCTCGATTATTCCACTGCCTGGGGGGGTGCATGCTTTGGTAGGCCGTGATATCTTGGCCCGAATGGGGATGGTCCTCACTTCAGACCTCCCTTTCTAGGAGCGGCCATCGCTTGGACTTTCCTGATCCCACTCCGATGGAAGACAGAGGAACCAGTGTGGATAGAGCAGTGGCCGCTAAAAAGGGAAAGTCTAGAACAGGCGCATGAACTGGTTAAAGAGCAGTATCAACAAGGTCATTTGTGTCTGTCAACGAGCCCGAGAAGCCCATTCGATCTTCCATCAAAACGCGAAGGGGCTGGCACGAGCCTACAAACTCTCTATGGAGGAGGCTCGGGCCATTGTGAAGGCTTGCCCTATATGTAGTCACCATAACTCAGGCTTAGGGTTCGGTTGTGGGGTCAACCCGCGACGACTAAAGTCTAATGATGTTTGGCAGATGGATGTTACTCATGTTCCTGCATTCGGTCGATTGAAATATGTGCATGTTACTATAGACACCTATAGCCATATGTTATGGGCCACACCATAGCCTGGGGAAAAGGTCCGGGACGTGCGCCGGCATTTAACTAGTTGCTTTGCTGTTTTAGGGGTGCCTATTACTATTCAAACTGATAACGGTCCTGCATATGGTAGCGGATTACTTAAACGCTTTATGAAATGTGGAATATTAAACATGTTACTGCAATCCCTCATTCTCCAACTGGACAAGCAATCGTAGAGCGGGCTAACGGGACGCTAAAACGTTATATAGAAAAGTTCAAAGAGATTCAGGATGTAAGAGAAAGGGTAGAGAAGGCTCTTTTTGTGCTTAATCATTTGTGTGTATTTGGGGACAGTAATGAGCCGCCTATAATAAGGCACCACGCTGGCTCAGAACCCCCCAGGCCACCACACATGAAAGTACTGTATAAGGATGCAAAAACAGGACAATGGGTAGGTCCTGTGGAGGTGATTTATGTGGGGTGTGGTTATGTCTGTATTTCTACTGACTCAGGCACTATTTGGGTTCCCAGCCGTTGGGTAAAACCTGCTGTAGAGCACGCTGGAGGAGCTCAACGCGAGAACGCTGCTTCACCTGCACCTTGCGATAGACCCTGTTCTGGAACCTATTCGACCTCTGTTCCGATCCCACATACAGGGGACCACGCGTGAAAAACTCGAACTTTTGACAGCAAAGATACAATCTCATAGCAAACGGGATTATTATTTTTGATCATTACTGTAATAGTTTTAGTAGTGCTTAGCTGTGTATTTTCCTGTGTTAAAACGCTGTTATTGAAAATGGTCAACCAAGCCTATGTCGCCCAAAATAAAAACGGGGGAATTGTGGATAACTGGCTAGCTGAAAAAGGTCACATAGACATAGTCCAACTGGCTGGACAAAAACGCACATCGCTTTCAGCTTATCTGAAGTAAAGCAAAAATACACTATCCTTGGCTGTTCTTGTTACACAATAACAGGAAGATCGTGGTGGGAAAAGAATGTTGCAGGTGGGAACAGATAACTACAGAAGAGAAACTAGGGGCGGGCTTGGTATTTAGGCAACTAACCAATAATGAGCTTAACTTTTGTAATATCTATGAGCTAATTATAAGAAGGCATAAAAGATGACTGTAAGGCACAATAAACGAAGTCTGCTGATCACTCATATTGAGTGACTGTGTCTTCCCTCCGTCGCGACAGGTGACAATGGAACTATTTAATTTTATTTATTGAGGAATTACCAAGATAGTGAATAAACCGTTCCAAGATCATTTACAAGCCTCTTTAGCCCACCCGTGTTCAAGTCCCTCTGAAGCAGAAACTTCACCCACTGCTCCTTCCAGCGGAGGATTTAAATACAACCTAGATCACTTCCCACTGAAATGAGCCAAGTGTTTTAATTATTTTGGGTAAAATTCCTGCTACTTAAGTTTAGGTATGTGGAAGGTAGATGTCTAGGCTCCTCCTGTAATCAGTAGAAATCTCTTCAGTCTATTGACATGATGATATGCGAATGTCTGCTTTGGGGTGAGATGAACTGTGGCCTAAACTTCAGTAACTGTCCTGTCTGCCTACCTAGACTCTGAAAGCAATCTCGGGTCACTTGTTCAGATGGACATGCATATTCTAGGCAGACCGCTCTTGGATAGTGTTCAACTTGAGCCTTTTACCATAACTAAACTACTTCTGCTCTGCTGGAGGTATTAGACTTCCTTTAGGGGCAACAGAAGAAAGCAGGTACCTTCCAGGACCTTTTAGATGTCTGCTTTAGTGTGAGAATAATCTTGGAAGTGCTAACTCTTCTCCATGGACCACAGAGGTTGTTTAGAGAAATAGGTGGTTATACCACATGATGTTTATGTTTGCTCAGATAAACTCCAGCCTAGGCAGCCTGGCTACCATCTTCCCCAATGTCATAGTTTCTTTAAAGGAATAGCTCAGACATCTAATGTGCTTGAAAAGTACTCCTATTAGACTATTTCACTGTGCTGAGACAGAGCTCTCATCATCAATGACCACATGCTTAGGCTGATCTTAGCACAATATATGAAATATAAAGTAATCATGACAGTAGCTGATGTCAGACTGCAATATTGAGTTCCAGTGCCATATCTTAAAAATGCAAGCCTCTTCCAGGTTTCTGAGGTCCAATCCATCAGAAAAACAGGTACTAGCTATAAAGAGTTCAGTGAATCTAGATCTAAACTCCTCCAGAGTTGGAAGGGCTTTTCACAAGTAGAGTAGTCTTGTCTAATAAGAATTTAAACTCCCTGAACCTCCTGATGTTTATCCATTACTAGAAAAATGCATGCTTCATTTTCCTTTCCCATTAACATGGATAGCTGTGGCAAAGGTGCATGAGAACCAGCAGGTTTATAGATCTGCAGCCACATGAATTATCAGCAAAATTATTTAAAGCCGCCGGAGTCTGATATTTACATCTCCTGCATAGGGCCATCATGAAATCTATGCATCCCTTGAATCCTACCTAAGCATTCAGCTGGGCTCTGCTCTCTCATATCCTGTGCTGCAAAGAGATCAAACTATTGCAACCATCAGTGATATCTGGCTCAAATTTTCAGGAAGAATTTGAAGATTGGTTCTTATTTTATGGTTGAGAGTTGGCTTATTTCTTATGATAACTAGGTAAATAAAAAGAGTATACCTCAACATTATACTCTTTCATTGAGTAATTATTAGACTGATGACCTGATTTTTCCTCCCATCACTTTTTTGGGTTTTATTAGTCAGAAAGAACTGAAAATACCTGCAAGAAAAATCTGCTAAAAAAGAAAATCTCCCAATCTGTGCAGAGAAAATTGGAAGGGATAAACAAATCAACAACAAAATAATAAAACCCCCACATGGCTATAATTTCAAAAAAATAATGATACAGTAATTTCAAGACAGGAAGTGTTGGGTAAATGTCACTAGAAAATTACTTTTTGCTTTGAAATTGCAGTTCATACCTAGAGGACTAATAAACATATTAAAATAAAAAGCAAATTAAACAGTTTAAAGTCATGATCTTAAAATATATTCACATGACCTAATCTGATTTTCTAAAATGTTTATTTTCCACGTTTTTCCCAATTTTACTTTCCATCACAACTGGAATAAAAAAATACTATATAAAAAGCAATCTGAAAACCTGTTTTGGAATGAGAACAATTCCTATCCAGCTCTGATGTGACGCTGCCCAGTTTTGGATATATAATTAATGTTATTTAGCCAGTCCACTGCTAATGAAGATTCTCCTTGAACTCAGTGGTAGGGGGTACAGTTTGTGCTGCAGGAAGACCTATTTTTTGAGCCTCCCCATCACCATGAAATTCTAAGTGGCCACAGAAAGAAGTGTAAGAAACACCACAAAGTCACAGACACCAATGGGTCTGTTACAAAAGCATTTGCTGCTCAGAATATGAACAGCATTGTTTTGATTTCTATCTGCATCACAGTTCCTAAAATGTTTTCCCTAGAGCCATGCAACCCTGTTATTGCAAGAAAATTAATGGAAACAAGTTTTCTTTGGTGTTGGGTTTTTCTCCCCCTGATCAATACGTGGGGCCGTAATTTGCTTCCTGTATGTTTAGAGCCTTCTGAGTTTGATTTAAAAAAAAAAAAAAAATCAGATCCAAGCAAACCATTTATTAGTTCTTGGGTAAGATTCAGAGTTTTGTTTCAGTTTGGGAAAACTGCTGGTGAGATCCAACATCTTCATGAGTCTCAGAGTAAATAGTGATGTGATATTCAAAAAAGCTATTATTTTTTTTAAATCTACGAACCTGTTCAAAACTAGAACATAGCCTGCTCTGAATAGAATCCTTAGAGATTCACAATCCCTGTTAACTCTTCAGCCCTATATTCCTCACCAAACAGATGTCATACCGAATTTCTGAAACTCAGACTGCAAAAGGCAGCTGAGAATGTGCATTTCCTAGAGGCAGGAGTAAATGCTTCCCCTGACATATCTTTCTCATATATGGTGTTCTACCACCTATTGTACATTCCATGTGCTTCCTTGTCCATGGTAATACTCCCGGAAGATGGCTGATGTTCTGCAAAATGACCAGAGAATGCATCTTTAATTGCACCCAGAAGAAACTTTATTACCCTGTAGCTAGCTGCTTTGGGTTTTTTTTCTACAACAAGTTATCCTAATGAGCTGACCCAGGACCAGATGTTAATTGCAATGGAAAGTAATCAGTTTTATTTACTGAGCGTGAAGTCATTTGCAAGGTTAGTCAGTGAGCAGATATGAAGTTCTTAATGAGGCAAGAATCTAGCAGACCTTCTGGGTTTCTTGTGTCGATTCTAGGTTTACTGCATTACACCCATTTTCACTCTACCCATCTTTAGCCAGGCCACCCTTTTAAAAAAGTAGCAACTTAAACACAATCAGTCTCTAATCACTTGGTAAAGGATGGAAAAAAATAATACTGCAACAACTACAGCTGTCTGAGAGCAGTAGATTCTGAGAGACAAAATCACCCTCTGTATATATATAAAAATAATAAATATGTAAATCACACAGGAAATTATGGCTAATGGCATGTTGTTTAATAGAGGGTATTATTATAAATATAGGCGGTGCTCAAACAACAAATTAAACCTGCAGTATTCTGAAAAAGAGCTCAGAGGACACAACCTAAATTCTAACTTGGCTACTATCTTTGGTGCTGTGCTTTCATCTGGGTTTTATATTACCACTGAGCACAGCTTTAAGAGGGAAAGGTTGGGCCATCCAGAGTGATAAAAATATAAAGAGGGGAGGTCAGGAGCAGAAGGAGGTACTTAATCTTCCAGTGAACTTCTCAAAAGATAGTTTTGTAAGAAAAAGAGCCTTCAGTACACTTGGATGTGAAGAGCATTTTCTGTCCTGGGGAGGACAGGGAGGAAGGTTATCTGTTCAGCAGCCACCAGGATAGCTGTAACAGTGCAACCTCTAGTGTATTTGCACCAGTGGAGCTGAAAATCAGAGTAAACACCATTGTTGTGAAGAGTGGTTTGGCCCGCCTACTTAGGGGTTGCAGTGGGGCAATTACACCCTACTGCTGTTTATGGTAAGTCTCTAGTCTACCTTGGCTCTATGAAACGTTTTTCTTTTTTTTTGAGAGGATAACCTTCCCCTCACTCTCAATTCCTAATTCTAAAGCAAACCCTGCTGCTTTTCAGCCCAATCTTTAGTGTACAAAATCTCATATCCACCATTTTATGTGTGAAAGGGGACCATAAATTTAAATCAAGGTATTTTACAACCAAACTTGGGTTTAAAATATTTAAGAATTAGTCCCACTGCATCAAGATTGAACCTCATATCTTTGTTGATTGGCAAACTTTAGATACAAAATCAAATAGTTATTTCTCATGGGGTGATCTTCCACAAAATCCTTCAAGTTATACCAGCTGTCAGAACAATCTCTATCCTAAGAATATATCTGGACGGGAGGAAGAAAAGAATTCTACCAGGTGAGTGATAATAATTCCTAGGACCATCATTCCCTTTCAGAAGAAGGTGCCTCAGATCTACAGTCCCAGTAAATGATTCTGGGACTTCACATTTTTGGGGCTGTCAGTACCACTCCTGGGAGGTGCACAACTCAGGTGAGCCCAGACACGAGGGCAGTGTGCTATGTAAGCAGTGGAGACAGGTGAGCAAGAGAAATCTAAGGGAACAAGGATTAATTAAAGAGGAGGAGGGGGAAAAAAATCCATCTCCATAATATATTTTTATTCATATATATTATAGCATCTAATTGCAAAACTGAAATCTCAGTGGCCCCCAATGGAGTTACATAAAGCACTAGTAATTTTCAGTGCATTCAGCTAGAAAGGGGTATTGGGAGGTGCACTTTGCATTAGGACCCTAGGGCTGCGAGCTGTAGCAGCAAGGAGCAGACATGCCTTCTGCTCCTCTTCCTTGTCTGTGGGGAGCAGCAGATGCTGGGGAAAGGGGAAGACAGGCAATGCTTCAGATTTCTTATAAAACACCAGGAGCCCTGAGTCAGAGCAGGGGCTAGGTCTTGAGCCATTTTAATCTGCGCTCTCCCAAACATGGGTCCAGCTAACTTTCTGGGTCCTCTTCTCCCTCCTCCACCTCCACATAAGGACTGAGTTATCAGGACCTCATTATTCATCCCATGGTATAGGTAAACCCAACATTAATACTTTGCTCTTCCATCTCACCATTTGTCTTTCAGGAGTTCTTGATACCTTGGGATGCAACCCTTATACTCTGAGTTTAGCCCACAGGTAAATCCTCAGAGGTGGCTATACCTACTCTTTCTATGCCCATTGCTTTTAAAACTATAATTAAAAGATACCTACATTAGTATGCAGAAAAATCCAATTTATACAGTGCATTAGGCATGCAGTATAAATGAGGCTACAGGAAGTGTAGAGTGGATTGTGAATATTTATGGAATAAGTTAACAACTGCGAATGATGTTGCATTTTCCATGCAAGCAGACAGACAGATATAACATGGTCCCAACAGGGAAGAATAAACCCCTGTAGTTTGTGGCCTACTTTCAGCTTCATTAATGGAATAGAGGCCAGGAAACATGATGTTGTTCCTAATTAAACATTGCCTTTGTTTCTCTTCCCCTCCCCTGTCTGGATGAAGTCAGTGGCTTTGCTGGCTCAGAGTGCTTGCTGTTTGTCAAGGGTTGAAACTCCTTCTGAGCAGGGTGTTTAGATGTCTTTTGCAGCATCTCATAACCGCATGATCTGCAGTTTGAAGCCCAGAGTCTGGCACCCTGGCTTCTCTTTTTAGGACACCTTGAAAGCCAAAGGACTCTGATTGTCAGACATACCCATCTCCTTTCAAACATCTACCTACACAATGTTCTCCAAGAACCTCTGAAGAAATGTGCTATGTATAGCCACTGAGGATCCTAAAGCAAATTTGCTGGCTGTGACCTTTCAATGATATAGTGCTTGCTCTGAATTTGTTCTTTCACTCCTCCAACTTCATACACGTAAAAAAAAATAATCAATATTTCCCCCATTATATAATCTATTGGTTTACAATAGTAACTGCAGAAAGAAACCACAATTCGGTACTATAATAAAAAAATCGGTCACAGGCTTTCAAACTAATCCAAAGTTTGTGGCAGCCTGGTACACTCTTGTAATGCAATATCCTTAGATCAAATCCTTAGCATAGTTATAATCGTAAGCAAACTAGACCTCTCCCAAGTTTCTGCACATCCATCACTGGCACGAACATGTTTGTTACTTTTTCCTGAATCTACAATATGGGGAATGCACTGACCTTTCTCCTAGAAAATGTCCGTGGCTTTACTTTGCCCATTCAGCTAAAAATGCTGCAAATACAGTATGGTCATGAATAACAGAGATCCCAAAAGTTGATGTTGCCAGGAATGTGTGACTCAGGAAGTGGTTCAAACATATGCATGAGAACATTTAGCCCTACAATTCATCAAATGTGGATGTGTTGCTCATATTTATCATTTTTATTCCAATACCACATAATCTACTATTTTTATTAAAAAAGTAACAGCCTGTGCAGCAAAGTAATTCCCTGAAGATGAGCACACCCAGTGTGAGGCCAAGATCCCACTCTCTTTTGTCTTTCTTCACTCAGGCTGTGTGATGATACACATGTCCTGATAGAGCTGTGTTAGGGCTCATGGTGTGGGACAGAAACATCCTGAGGAGATTTGGGACAAGGCTCTAGTTTGCTCATATTAATTTCCATATATAGACCCCACAGCACTGGCACCACTCCAGCTTCTAATTAATCACCTATGGGCACCCTACATCTCAAATCCCATGCATAATAATCTGGGGATTCAGAAATGAGCTGAACTGCTCTGTAAAGGGGAACGCACCATTGAAGTGTGACTGATATTCAGGGAATCAAGTTCCCTTTGCCTCAGATGTCTATCCCCACTTGATGAACCACACTGATGCTGGTAAACTGAGGCAAAAAGCAAGAAAGTGAGATGCACATAGTCATGAAAGGAAGGGATAATGGTTCTGTGTGCCAAAGCTCCAAAACGTGATCTATAGCCTTAACCCCAAATCAAACATCCTATCTACCCTGTGCTACTCCTCCCCTTTCCCCCCTCCTGCTCTGCCATGCAACTCCCAGTGTGATACTACTACAGAGCACCCCTGTAAAGTATGTTAAGTAAGTGTGCGTCTCCAGGTTAGCTTGTCTCCCATCAAGATGTAGCTATTTTCTCTCACTTGGCATCTTTTGTGCATGCGAGCGCTTTACAAACAGAAAAATCAGCACTCTGTAAAAGTGCTTCTGTTAATATTTATCACCCCTTTGCCATCACAACAGCAGCCCTCCTCGGGGAATGGAAATGCTAACTCAAGGCAAGACGCAATGCTCCGGTGGGGAGCCCTGGATTAGAACAACAACACAAAAGGGAGAAGGAGGGGGGGAAAGTGAGAGAAAGGGAGAAAGAGTCCTAAAGACCGAGACAAAGAAAGAGTTGGTCTCATTCCCTTTTATTGCAGCCCCATGCTTTTTAATTGTTCCGCCTGAGTAAATCCTTCCTCTGTGGTCCTGTTGTTAATGAAAAAGTCCATTGCGGTCATTCTGCTGGCTTTAAGCTTATGCTTCTCCAATGGTTTCTTGAATCCCAGAGCTGTTAATATATCTGGAGTGGAGCAGCTGCAGGGCAACCTATTTCTATGATAATATTTAAACAGAGCTTTTATCTTTATTGGGGAATGGGGGAGGGAAGAGGAGAGTGATGCTTAACTGTTATCCCCTTTCCTCTCCTTCACCTCTGATCTTTCTCCTAAATATTCCAGAGGGTCTACTCAGAGCCCTGGGTGTTAGTATACAATTTCAGTTTTGCTAGGCCACCATTAGGGGCTGAGACTTTATAACTAAGTTGTATAAGTCTCAGTGTTGCCACTGCAAAATCACAAGTGTACAGTGGTTAATCCCTATTAAAGAATTAGGCTGGTAAAATGAAAATCCCAAGCTGTCCCAAAGTGCTTTCAAAATGCAGCAAAACCTCTGGTTCTGAATTCCATGAGTAAAATTATTTCACCATCCAAGACTTTGCATAGATACACAGTGACTGAAATTGAAATCTGGAGTTTCACCCTATAAAACTGTAAAATGTTACAACATGAGACCAACTCATTTTGCAGCTTCCATCCAAAACTGTCAGCATCTGTGTTTGAGGCATCTATGTGTTGTAGTACCACACAGAAACCTATTATAATTGATGTCTACAGAGTTAAATTTAGTGCTCATTTCCCTGCCACACAGGTTGGTAAAAAAGTATGTTCTTTTTTTCCCTCCATTCCTCTTGCTGATGTAAGTTTAAAAAAATTAACATGAAACAACAAGCTTAAATTTTCAAAAATGTCTCAGATACCCCTCAAAAGACAACAAACCCCCAGCTCCATCCTTCAGTTTCCCCCTTTAAAAGGCCAAACACATTTTTGTTTATATACATTAGCTACAACTTTCCACAACACGATTTTTTATTTTTAGCAAAAAGTATAGTAGTGAGGATTGCCCTACTGAGTAATGGGCCATATATGATTTATTTAAAGAACAGTGTGCTCATGTTTATCTGAGGAGACCCTTATTGTTATTGTTAACTTGAGGATGTACTAAATCCTTAAATGGGTGACATAGGGAGTGTGCTAATTGTCCAGGCACAAGATATGCTAATATTGTTAACTTGAAGATATACTAAATCCTTGAATGGGAATGTGCTAATTGTCCAGGTACAAGATATGTTAATGAGTTCCCGGAAAGTTAATGAATAGACATGAGTGACTTGTATAAAGAGGGGGCTGAAAGGTTCCCTTGGTGTGCATGACTTTGGTGGAGTGATCCCCCATGCACCCAGCGCTGCCGAATAAAGATAACCTCCGCTCACTCGTATATTGGTAAAGTGATTCTTTAAATCACTACAAAGCTAAGAATGAAGTGTAAAAATAATCAGCACATCGACACAGAACTTTACCATATTATCTGTAGAGATTCTTTAGATCTCATTTGCATAAGAAAGGAGAAACTTCCTTCAGTTATTTGCATCAAAAGCACATTCAGTTTGAGTACTGTAGCACACAATATTTTCATTAAAACTCTTTTAAAACCAAAGAGACCTGTACAGGTAATGAAGAAGCAGTAAAGTACTCAACTCTTCCTCTTTTACTTTTTAAAAATTGTCCAAAAAACAAACCTGGATGGTCTGGATGACCACAAACTTTTTCTAAGTGTTGGCATCACAATCTCAACCTTGGCAAAGGGTGTGGCCAAAACACAGTGAAAAATCAAGCTCTTTCCTTTTTGTTCTCCACCATGTTATAAAATGGCTGATTGCTCTACCCCCACCCCACCCCTGCTCCTCAGTAATTATTTAGATGAAATTGTCACAGAAGGGTCAGATAACAGAAAACTTGACTGAGTCTCTTATAGATACATTGGGTCTAAAAAGGGCAACGGCCCTTCGCTTAAGTTCACTGAAGAAAAGTTTGGAGATCTTGCTCAAAGGCATTGGGACACAACAAAAGTTATATTCACTGTTACAACACAACCATGTAGTGTAGAAGAATGGCTGCAGAAGCATGGCCTTAGAATCTCTGAAGATCTGCACAATCCAGGCCTGGTATTAGAATAGGCCTGTAATCAGAATTGTACTGAAGTTGCTGTGCTGAAGTTAACAAGAAAGGTAGCCTTGAGCTATTCTTGAATCCTGAGACCAAGTAATTATGTTGTGCCAACAGGCCGTGGCTGTAACAAGATACAGCTGCTGGGAAAGCAGGTGCAGGGCCAAGAAAGATAGGGAGCAGTATGGGAATATAGGGAGTAACAAACTACAAGGCTGAAGCACAGCAACACATGGATAGAATGCTTATTTTAGTCATGATAATTAGGGGTGTGAGAACCGTGCGCGTTTAGAGACTACTAACCAATTATATTTCTGCTTTACGAATATGCATGTGTATCGGTTCTATATAAGTAGTGTTAGAAACTAATAAAGTTGAGCAAGATGCATAACTCATATTGAGCGTCTTCTTGACTCCGGCGAACCCTTCTTCCAACAGTGTAGCAATGTAGATTTTTTTCTTTTTTCCCCCTGTACTTTTATATTTGAAGGCAAATATTCTTTCGGGAAACCCAGGAAAATGAAAAATTCAGTGACCTGCATCCTGCAACTTTGCATTTTTCTCAGTCTAAAGACAACACTGTGTCAGTGAAAGGTCTTTTTTGGGCAGCTGCAGACCTGAAGATTTACATTTTTAGACAGTGTAGAATAGTTTGCCAATGAGAACAACTCTAAAGGTAAAAGGAAAACTCAGTCTGGAGCTTATTCAAATCCTTGGCCTCCATTTAACTGCAGCCCAGCTAATGATCCTTAAGAGTGCTCTACCTGTGCAGTTGTTGCAGGTTATACTCTACTAATCCTTCCCCATATTGGATTAAATTGACACTGTATCTGCAATTAAAAATAAATGGGATAGAGCAAGGAAACAAAAGGAACCTATTTGACAAAAACAATGAAAGATTCATTTGTAATCTCATATATCAGGCACAGTACCTTTACAGTAGTGAGAGGGGCTACTCAGTGAAGCTTCTGTTGACATATTTTGACAAAATTGATTTCTTCATCTTGTTTGCTTGATCCTAGAGTGCACTAGATTAGCACCCTGCTGTTTTATACATTGTACAAGCTCTTAATAAGGAACAGCGTCTGGTCCCTAGAGGACATAAAACAGACATGACAGAGAATAGAACCAATAATAAAAGCAAAGGCAAAAGCTGAAGGGTATCATTTTTAGAGAAGGCTCAGATACCGGAAGCTTTCAAAGCCCCGTTCTTTTGATTGTCCAGCAGAGTACAGTGAAGTGGTGCAAACACCAATTCCAGATGGGGAGACAGGACAGCTGGGTTTGCTGCTGTGTGTGCATATCTCCTGGCTCTAAATGAGCACAGGCATTTGTACCCCAGAGCTCCCCTTTGGTGCAGATATTGCTTGGAAATCACTCTGAAGCTCTGAGGTCACCTTGCTGCTTTTGAAAGCCTTTTTAAAAAATTAATGCACAAGGTTGGCCATCAAAATCCCCTCAGAACTGGGATCAGAATGGAAATTTCCAATGTGGTAGGCCAAGGTCCACATCACAGGAGAGAGAAGAGGAAAAATACCTCTAAAATCTTTGTGTTTTTTAAAACGTGATTTTTGTCACTAAAACTATGGACAGTGAATGGTATTAGGTAGGGCTGAATTGCAACCTGCAGTGCAGGTTTGCAGATATATTTGTAGCTCAGACAGCTTTTTCCAGGGGTCAGGTTTTTCTGTTCTCTAGCGCAAAGGTAAAGAATTCACGTCTAGAGTAACCATTGAAGACCAAAGCCTTTTGATTTTAAATGACAAAAAAACCAAACAAAAAACCCAAAACAAACCCAAAAATCCATCATATATCTGACTGAGACTATTTGGCTAGTTTAAGGGCTGTGTCCTGGCACTTTAACTGGATCAAAGAATCACAGCATGGTCAGGGTTGGAAGGGCCCTCTGGAGACCATCTAGCCCAACCCCCTGCTAAAGCAGGTTTACCTAGAGCAGGTTGCACAGGATCACGTTCAGGCAGGTTTTGAATGTCTCCAGAGCAGGAGATGCCGCAACCTCTCTGGGCAGCCTGTTCCAGTGCTCTGTCACTCTCAAAGTAAAGAAGTTTTTCCTCATATTCAGATGGAACTTGTATTGCAGTTTGTGCCCATTGCCCCTTGTCCCATCGCTGGGCACTACTGAAAAGAGCCTGGCCCCGTCCTCTTGACAATCACCCTTAAGATATTTGTAGACATTGATAAGATGCCCTCTCAGTCTTCTCCTCTCCAGGCTAAACAGGCCCAGCTCTCTCAGCCTTTCCTCATAAGGCAGATGCTCCAGTCCCCTCATACTCTTTGTAGACCTCCACTGGACCCTCTCCAGTAGTTCCCTCTCTCTTGAACTGGGGAGCCCAGCACTGGACACAGCACTGCAGGTGCGGCCTCACCAGGGCAGGGCAGAGCAGAGGGGGAGGATCACCTCCCTCGGTCTGCTGGCCACGCTCCTCCTAATGCACCCCAGCATCCCATTGGCCTTCTTGCACACCGGGTCACACAGCTGGTCCATGGGCAACTTTCTGTCCACCAGCACTCCCAGGTCCTTCTCCACAGAGCTGCCTTCCAGCAGGTCAACCCCCAGCCTGTACTGGTGCGTGGGGCTGTCCCTCCCCAGGGGCAAGACCTTACACTTGCCTTTGTTGAACTTCATGAGGTTCCTCTCTGCCCAACTCTCCAGCCTGTCCAGGTCTCGCTGAATGGCAGCACAGCCTTCTGGCGTATCAACTGCTCCTCCCAGCTTTGTATCATCAGCAAAATTACTGAGGGTACACTCTGTCCCTTCATCCAGGTCACTGATGAATAAGTTGAACAGGACTGGACCCAGTACTGACCCCTGGGGATCACCACGAGCTACAGGCCTCCAGCTAGACTGCACCACTGATCACAGCCCTCTGAGCTCTGCCATTCAGCCAGTTCTCGATCCACCTCACTGTCCACTCATCTAACCCACACTTCCTGAGCTTACCTGTCAGGATGTTATGGGAGGCAGTGTCAAAAGCTTTGCTGAGGTCAAGGTAGACAACATCTACCACTCTCCCCTTGTCTACCCAGCCAGTCATTCCATCATAGAAGGCTATCAGGTTGGACAGGCATGACTTCCCCTTGGTGAATCCATGTTGACTGTTCCTGATGACCTTTTCCTCCATGTGCTTCGAGATGACCTCCAGGGATGGAGGTAAGGCTGACCAGGTAGTTTCCTGGGTCCTCCTTCTTGCCCTATTTGAAGACTGGAGTGACATTGGCTTTCCTCCAGTCCTTAGGCACTCTGTCCGCCGTGACCTTTCAAAAGTGATGGTGAGTGGCTTGGCAATAACATCTGCCAGCTCCCTCAGCACTCGGGGGTACATCCCATCGGGCCCCATGGATTTGTGGGTGTCAAGTTTGCTTAAGTGATCTCTAACCTGATCCTCCACAACCAAGGGATCACATGGCTTGTGATAAATATTTCTGCTGTTTGACTGCTTCTGTATTGGCCTTAGGTTGGAATGACGATGCTTCCAAAAAAGCTGCAGCTGTGTGCAAGGGGAGGAATTATTAAGTCAAGCCCAAGATAGTGTTATGCAACAAACTGTACTGGTCTGTTTTTTCCTCCAGAAAAAATGTGTTGACTTGATGACTAAAAAAATATTTTAAAAAGGTAAAAGGAAGCTGGACTCACACCATCTCAGCCTTTGCATAATCCAGGCTTGGCCTCAACCTCACTGCAAGATAGAGATGAACAGAGCAACTCTCTCTCCAGGGGGCTTTACCGACCTGTATCATAATGGTACCAGCTGAACTGCAGATGCTTTGTAGCAGGTAGCCTTGAAGGACCTAGGAAGTCAGCCCACTGCCTTATTGAGCTATTTCCTCCTATACAAACATTACATTTACTAACCACGTTGCTACCAGAGGCATTGTGGTTTCATCCTCCTGGCTTGCTAGGCACAATGGCTGCTGCTCCCCTCTCAGTCTTTTTTTTTTTTCTTTTTTTTTTTTTTCTTTTTTTTTTGTGCTTCCCTGCTTCATTCTCCTTTCTATCCTCAGGAAGCAGGGAATCTGGGACATTGCTGCTTCAGAGCACACTGCTGTCTAGTGATTAGTGCAAAGCTGTAGATACGTTTGCATTTGGCCCCTATTGTCTGGTTTGGACGAGCAAAACCAGATTATCTATACTCCTACCAGAAACTTTAGACCTTGAGAAAGCAAAAGCATTTCCAGCTTTAGTCTAAGATTACGACAAGTATAACTTTATACACTCATTGCAAACCTACACTAAAGCATTATGTCTTTTTAGGTGCTGCAAGGAACATCAAACAATAATGCAGCTTGCAAATTATAATTTTCAATACAGTAGTTGCTGGCTCAGGCAAAGCAAGTAAAGGGGGCAGGGGGCAGAAAACCCAAAAGGATTCTGGGTATTTGTATTTTTTCCTTTTACCTCATTAAGCTTTGCTTCCATTTAAATTTTAATGATGCTTGATGTCTTCTGCATGCTAGCATTTATTGCAGTCTCTTTAAATTTAATTGTCTTGATAATGGGTTACTCTGACACTGCAAATTAGGGGCTGAAAGAAACCTTTTGCCACATCCAGAAAAAGCTGTATGTCCACTCCGCAGCCTGTTGCTACTCAGCAGGAAATAGCAGACTTGCATTGTGGTGTTCTTTCTGCCTCGTGGCTTCCTGCTTCCTAAATGGTGAATTAAGGATGAACAAGCCATACATGGAAAAAACAAGAGAGAGATTTCTGAAAAGTTGTTTTCTACCAGCGTGTTTGAGAACACGTTGGGGCACAGGGCATCATTTCAAGAAGCTCTTTTTCTCCAGTTTTCACCACCCTTATTAGGAGCTCTAATGGTCGGCTTGCTGTAACTGATAGCTAAGGACAACTTAAGGAATTATTTCTGAAGATAGTCTTACATTTTTCCAGCACCTCTCATCCTCATACAGCAGGCATCTTGATAGTATCAATGCAAGCTGTAAACTCACAGCCTCATGTGTAAAGATGAAGATAATAAAATTAGAGGCTTATCACCCACATATTTTCACACTTGCTTGTGCTGTATTTTGGTGACTGCTTTCACTATCAGTTTATATAACCTCCCATCATCAAAACATCTAATCACCTAGCAATCACTGGGTCAAAACCCTTTCTAGGAGTTGAACATTTTCTCCCTTCTTATTCTAGGAGCATAATAAATGGGGAAAAAAACCTGCAGGAAAAGAAAAGAACACAAACAAGGAGAAAGAACACTTGAAGAGAGGGAAAAAACAAGTGCCACAAGTCATAAGTCATTTGAGTGGTGTACTGGGATTTAGGTCAAGTCTGGGTTCTTTTGAGATCTAGAGTCTCCCCTCCCTTAAAGTTTAAAATATTTATTGAAAAAGAAATTCTGAGCAAAAAGTGTTTCAAAGAGTTTTATGGATTTGGGTCTTGATTTAGATGTTGGTTACATATTCCAGCTCTCTTTTGGTAATATTTAACTCTGCCAAATTATTTCACTAGAAAATGACAGCACCTCCAAACAGCATGGGATCTTTGGGTGGTTCAGTGGAATAAGTTCCTCTTCAGCCATGGAGACAAGCAGGGAAAGAGCACTTCATTAACACATCTGGTTTGTCATTATAAAAATAAACCTAAATCTTCAGCTTGATCCCAACCTTCCAAGTGTTCCTCATTACAGAATTCACAAATTGCACAGACAATGGTACCAGTAGGCTCAAAAAGAGGGAAAAGTGGGGCAAAGGCCACGGTTTCTTTCCAGCTCTTATCTCCCACTGATAGCGGAGCACAGTAGTGGAATAGATAGTGCTGGAATCATTCTCATCCTCCAGCTCATAACAGCGTCTCTTCTGCAAAGAGAGGAACATCACTGAGATAGGTACATGATTTTGGTTCAGAAGGTGGCAGGCTGGTGCAAACAATGCAGTTCCTTCTCATCATGTTTACAGAAAGTAGCTAGTTCACTTAATGGCTGTCCCATTAAAGACAATAATTAAATATATTATGGAAGCTGAACTAATCTAGCAGCCTCGATGACAAAGACAAATATTTATGCTCTGAGTCTGATGGATCAGTTTTTTGTTGTTGCTTTGTTGCTGTCTTTTTTTCCTGAAGGAACTGTTCTGATATATCAAAGGCCATAATTTCAGTCAGCTCAGAAGGTCATGGTTGAGGCTTTGCACCTCTGGAGGAGTGGAAGGGAGTACTCCAGATGTCCCTGTAGAAACAGCTCTTGTGGCTACACCCTGGAAAGGACTAGCCGGTTTACATTTTCAGTATGGTTCTCAATTGATAACTGATTTTTCGAATTGTGAGTTTCATAAATTCTAATCTCTATAAAATTGACCAAATAGATTACCTTATTTTTCTCAAACTGAGAGAAAATCTCTGATCTACCATCCTTCCACCTCCCCACCCCGCTTCTTTGGAGGACTATGAAAGCACAATGGGATGACTGTGAATAAAAATATGTTTAAGAAGGTGTTTGAAATTTCTAAAATAGCTATGAATTTGAAGCTGAAAGCTGGCAATTTTTCAAGTGGCTCCATCCCTAAAATTTCCCATATGTAATTTTTACCTCCATTGTTTTCTTTCCAGAACACCTCTTTCATGCTAAAACAAATTTAGAAAGTAGAAAAAAAAACATCCAAAACTCACAAGCCTTCTGATTTTAACCTTATAAATGAACTTGAAAGAAAATGCTATCCATTACTGCCAAGATGTCTCTCCTACAAGCAAGCACTAGTATTTTGGGGAAGCAGAATGTGCCAAAAGAAAATCCTGGCTGCTATTCTCAGTCCTAAAATAACCCTTTATATATTTTTTATTTGGTTTTTTTTCGAGGGGTTGATTTTGTGTTTTTAAGGATCTGATTTAGATTAAGTATGGTATAAAAAACAATATCTCAAGGAAACTGTCTCACTTCAAACAGCGCTCAGCCTAACACATCTCCATTTTTTCAGTTTCCTTTCCATTTCAGTGCTACTTTAATAGGGTCTCCTCCTTTTTGCTCTAAAATAATCCCCTTACACCTTTAGAATCAATTTCTCAAAGGCCCCAAATGCCATCCTGCTGCTTCGCCAAAACCCTTGGAAATGGACTGGAAACCAGAGAGGGACAGGCTCTGTCCCCAGAGGTTTCGAATGCCCGCTGATTTAAGCAGTCCTTGCTTTATTGAGGAAGGCTGTTCTCAGCACATTCATATTTCTACTTAAGTGCTACCCCAAGAACTTGCACAACAGCATAAAATATAATACTTCTTTCCTGTCTCCCACCCTAAAAAAAGGGCTACTTTTCTGGCTTTAGATGAATATGACTTTGGATGAATGCAGCTTTCACCTGGGTCAGGATCAACATTGATATATGCGAGAAAAGTCTAGCTGAATATGACAAAGTTTTGCTTTTACATCAGCTACAGATTTTGTGCTTACTTGTGCTATCCATCAATATTTTGCAAAAAAGCTGTTACATCCTCAAATTTGCAACTAGGGAAGTTAGTTATCTGCCAAAGTGCATTAAATAAATCCATGGCAAAAGTAGGACTAAACCTCCATCCTCTGTTATTGTCTTTTCCCTCTGAGTCTTGCTAGGTGATAAACTGATCAGGGAGGTTGAAGTCCCCCATGAGAACCAGAGCCTGTGATTGTGAGGCTACCTCCAATTGTCTGTAGAAGGCCTCATCAACTTCCTCTTCCTGATCAGGTGGCCTGTAGCAAACACCCACAACAGTGTCCCCCATGTTAGCCTACCCCTTAATCTTTACCCATAAGCTCCTGACTCGTTCTGCATCCACCCCAAGGGAGAGCTCGATACATTCCAGTCGCTCCCTCACATAAAGAGCAACTCCACCACCTCACCTTGCTGGCCTGTCTTTCCTAAAAAAGTACATAGCCATCCATGACAGCATTCCAGTTATGCAAGCTATCCCACCATGTCTCTGTAATTGCAATGAGATCACGGCCCTGCAACCACACACAGATCAATAACTCTGCTGTGTGCATTGGTATACGGGCATTTCAGAGAGGTAATCGAGCATGCAGGTTTCCCATGAGGGATGTGAGAGGATCCACCATAGTGACACACCCCCCTGATGTGGCTGGCCTTCTGATACTCATCTTGGGAGGCAGCTAAGGAACATATATCACTGCTCTGGTTGGGATGGCTTATTCCTCAGTTGGATGCAATGGCGTGAGCATTGCCACATTGGACTCCTCCCCCCAAGTCCTTCAGTTTAAAGCTTGCCTCACCAAGCTGGCCAGCCTGCCGCCAAAGATTCCCTTGCCTCTTCTAGACAGATTAGGAGATATCTCTCCTTATTGTCTACTTCTTCCTCTCAGTAAAACCGTGTATTATAAAATGTGTAAAGACAGTGGCCCAGACAAGAAACATGAACTTAAGATGTGTAAAAAACGCAGTGCTAACCATGTCCCCTGGATTCCTCCCCAGCTGGTTTAGGTACTAGACTTGTTTCATAAAGGAAATGGTTGGTAAATGTGAAAAGTGAAAATACATGCAAGGCCATTTTTAAAGCTGCCTTAACGATTACAGCCAGACAACACAAAATTGGTTATCTCTGTCAGTGACTGAAGTAATTCTTTTCCCTGGTTTCTTCAGTGTTGGGCAGAGCTGCTGTGACCTGTTACATAGGTTTCTCAGTGCTGCCCAAGCAGAAACTGCAATTCAGATTTAAAAAATAAAATAAAATAAATTTGTTCCTAGTGTATGAAACCAAAATTTTGACAGTTTAGGAGGAGAAGGGGAATGGGGAGAATGGGATTAGACTTCTATTAAGTAGCAAGAACATCCAGATTTACAATTGTGAGGATGTAGGAAAAAAAGTATCCCAGAGCTGCACAGTGGATAAAAGCTTTCTTGGTTCAGTGCCTAAACCAACTTCTAATTAATGGTGTTTAGGAAGACATTGTCCTTATGAGTATGTTATCCTCATAGCTGCTTACTGAAAGGGTGCCCTGCCTGTTGCAGAGGAGCAGATGGCATTGACCATTGTCTGAGGACAGGCTATTGATATAAGACTGATTGCTGATCTGGTCCAGTATGTCTGTGCTTTGTTAATCTAATCCTAATGCATTTTTCTTTTGTGTGTCAAAAATTCCCAGGTATATACATAAAAACTTTTTTAATAAAGTCCCATTTGAAAGTGGCATTCTAGTTTGAGACACCCTCTCACCTTACCAATCTAGCTATAAAATCTTCACCCCAAACAGTGATGTCATCTGTTATGGGCATTGACATTCCCATTCAGAACAGCCAGATGTAATAGTGATCAATTAAATATGTCACTTTGGGAGGAAACCCTCCTATGGGTTGGGGGCCAAAGGGGGTGGTTTGTCCAGGAAAGGTGCAGGGTGATACACCAGAATGTTTCAATGTTATAGAGTCAAGATGAACCATCTGTGGCGAGCTGTTTGAGGGCACTGCAGACTGTAGATGAGTGATCATTCCCTGGACACAAGATATAGAGGAGGGTCCGTGAGTCATACAACTGGGTATAAATCATGCCATGATTTTTTTTCCTGCCAGTCAAACAGTCAGTGTTTTAAAGAATACCTTGTCATATTTAATAGTGCTGTCAACCTTGCAGTTTTGTTGGCCTGTTAAAAAGAAATTCCAAAATGACACTATTAACCACTCTTCTCCCAGAGCTGAGCAAAGCCAGGCATTAAAGAGTCTTGCCCAAGGTGGGATGAAAGGCTTCATGGTGCAAAAAAGATAAGGCAAAGTCACCCCCAGGGTAATTGCAACAGATTTGGAAAGCCACTCTACCACCTACCTTGACAGCACCAGTTACAGGAGAGTGAATTCTAACATTTGTAAACTGATACTGATATTGAGGCAAACACAAGTGGAAGTCCTTCTTAAAGTAAATCATTTATATTCTATATATTGCTGCTGCGCTTTTTTTTTTTTTTCTCTGGGTACCATGACTGTGTGAAGATACACAGAGTTGGCAGGAAATATCCTCTCAAAATGGCAAGAAAAGCCTTGAGGAACTTGATAGATGAAACTGTACTTATTTTTCACCACTCTGCTGAGAGATTTACCCTGCAATAAAAGGTATGACAGGAGGTCAGGCAAACAAGCCCACACTAATGCCAAACTCCTGCCAGAACAGCCAAGTGACCTGCAAAGTCATAATCTACTTCCCATTTTGTGAGAAATGAGTGCCCCTAACAACATAATTTAGCTTAAATATTTCCTTTCAAGAAGCTATAGTGATGAGATGGTGTGTGTCTGCCCTGTACATAGTCTATTGTGTTTGCCTCTCATGGTTTAACCCCGGCCACCGACCAAGCACCACACAGCTGCTCACTCACTCCCCCCACAGTGGGATGGGGTAGAGGATCGGAAAAGTAAAAGTGAGAAAACTCCTGGGTTGAGATAAAGACAGTTTAATGGGTGCAGCAAAAGCCACACATGCAAGCAAAACAAAACAAGGAATTAATTTACCACTTCCCATTGGCAGGCATGTGTTCAGCCATCCCCAGGAAAGCAGAGATCCATCATGTGTAACAGTTACTTGGGAAGACAAAAGCCATTACACAGAATGTCCACCCCTTCCTTCTTCTTCCCCCAGCTTATATACTCAGCATGACGTCATATGGTATGGAATACCCCTTTGGCTAGTTTGGGTCACCTGCCCTGGCTGTGTCCCCTCCCAATTCCCCGTGCCCCTCCAGCCCTCTGGCTGGCAGGGCCCAAGAAACTGAAAAGTCCTTAGCTTAGTATAAACATCACCCAGCAACAAC